>NC_041385.1:800328172-800329472 GCF_002162155.2 Triticum dicoccoides
CGTCGCCGTCGCCGCACGCGCCGCCCCTTCCCCGACCCCGTCGCCGTCGCCACGCGCGCCGCCCCTTTCCCAACCCCGTCGCCGTCGCCCCGACCACACGCCGCCGCCTTCGGTCCGGCCGCCGGCGCCCTTTCCTCTTTTTTTTATATATGCAGAAGTTTATATATGCAAAAATTTATACATATATGCAAGTATATATGTATTTTTTTTTGCATTTTTTGTGTATATGTGTTTTTATGTGTATATATGTGTACATGTTCATAGTATTTTTTTTCATAAGTGTATTTTTTTGTTCATTGCATTTTTTTCATATATATAATGTATATATGTATGTGGTAGCTATATATATGATGAATGGATGTGGCTATATATGTATGTATGAATATAATGTTCATAGCATTTTTTTGTTTATATATGTTTTTTCATATATGTCTTAATTTTATATTTAGGTTGTTAGTAGATATCGATTTTAGGTTAGTGCATTTTAGGTTAGTGTAGAGGAGAAAGTAAAATAAGGAAAAGGAAGAAAGGAGGAAGAAGGAAGGAGAAAAAGAAGAGAGGAAGAAGAGGAGAAATAAATAAGAAGAGGGAAAAATAAGAAAAAGAAGAGGAGAAGAATAAAGGAATATAGGAGAAGAAGAAAAAATAGAAGAAAAAAAATCTATTTTTTCTTCTTCTTCTCTATTCCTTTCTTCTTATCCTCTTTTTTCTTCTTTTTTTTCTTCTTCTTCTTCCTTCTTCCTTCTTCCTCTTTTCTTCCTTTTCCTTAATTATTTTCCTTTCTCGAGGGAGAAGAAGAAAAAGAAGAGTAGAAGAAGAAAGAAAGGAATAGAGAAGAAAGAAGAAACTTCAACACGAGGGGGTGGTACCGATACCCCCTCCCCGATAACATTATTTTCCCATGTATATGTATGTCGCGTCGTTGTCGATATAACCCCCTCTAGATAACTTTGACATGAGGAGCGGTCGATATATATACCCCCTCTCGACCGTGATAACTTATACAACGGCAGCACCCCCCGGCCCTCGGCCCTCTCGCTCGACCAAAACTCTCGAGGACACCCAAACCCTAGAGAGAAAACGATGTTGGTCTCCTACCCCCTCCCGCCGTGCCCCTACCCGACAAATTAACTCTCTCGAGGCCACCCAAATTTACCAAGTTAAAAGAGCGTTGTCGTCGAGGCCACCCCAAACCCTTGAAGCATTGTGTCGAGGCGACCCCAAACCCTAGAGAAGCAGCGTCGAGGCCACTAACATGATTCCTTATTGTGATTAGCTAGCTAGTTCTACGTTTGCCACT
>NC_041385.1:800329929-800344340 GCF_002162155.2 Triticum dicoccoides
CGTACATATTTGTATGTGAAGTGGAGTATGCACAAAATATGATACATACTACCAAAAAAGTAGTATATATACTACGTATACATTCTTATATACTACATACTACGCGTACATACTCTCCGATATGATAGATACTATCTAGAACGTATGAAACAAAAATGGGAGTAACTACACCCGGTAGTAGGAAAAATTCGTCTTATATATATATATATATATATATATATATATATATATATATATATATATCCATCTGTACCATGTTTGAATAATAATTGACATGTTGTAAATATTTGCAGAAACTTTGGAGCACTCCCGAGACGAAGAAACATAAGCGACGTTGGGGGATATAATCGCAAATGGAAGTGATGATGTTGCGTCATTTCTCCTCGACACCGATGGTGAGCTGGATGAAGAAGAGGGCTATGTTCATGACGGCTTCGGCCCATTAATGCCGGTACAAGAAGAGGACTATGTTCATGATGGCCCCGGTGACACAATGGAGGTACAAGAAGGAGACTGTGCTGACTGCTCCGGTGACCGAACCGAGTCCGGCCAGGTATATATATATTAGTTAAGCCTGTGCTGACTAGTTAATTGATGCTTCCATTGTTTTGGTATATGTACACATATTAATTACTCTCGTCTTTCTTCCTTATAATTTCTAGCCCTCCGGATCGAGCACAACTTCGGTACAGAGACTAGGCCCGAAGAAAAGGTTGAGCTCGGATGAAAAGTTTGAGATCATAGAAATCGCGCCCGACGGCGAACCGATTGAACCCATCCGGACAAGGAAGGCATTTTCTGCTCAGTGCGGGGTTCTTGTTAGGGACAAGATCCTGATCAGCGTCCAGCAATGGTATAAGCCTAAGGAGGAAGACCCTGAGGTGTCTTATGTCAATGATATGCAGAAAGAAGATCTTTGGACTGAGCTGAAGGCAAATTTCACCCTACCGCCAGAGAAGGATTCGGAGAATCTAGTTAAAGAACAATTAATCAAGTCTTGTGCTCTTAAGAAGATGGCAACCCTAATGAGGAGGTGGAGGAAAGAGCTGAACCAGTTTGTCGAAAAAAAAGACACCAAAATTCATCGGCAAATATGAGAAGATCAAAGATCACTGGCCCGCATTTGTGGCCCACAAGACATCGAAAAAGAGTAAGAAGATGTCAGCGACAAACAAGCAAAATGCTGCGAAGAAGAAGCTTGACCATCGCACGGCGTCAGGTGGCTACCTCAAAGCCCGACCTAAGTGGACCAAGGCTGAGCATGATCTGCTTGAAAAAGGGATCGAACCAGAGACAATGTACTGGCCAGACCATTGCCGGACTTGGTTCTTCGAGGCTGGCAGAACCTTGGACCCTGTAACAGGGAAGCGCCAGTGGACGGACGAGCAATTGGAAATACCAGTCAAGAACCTTCGACACTATATCGCTGCAGCGTAGCGAGGGACGTTCCTTCCAAACAGGGAGAAGGACGAGCTCACAATGGCCCTTGGGAATCCTGAGCACCCTGGACGGACACGAGGCATGCCAGGCTCCATTCCGTGGAAGGTTGGTTTTCCGGACGCAGGGGGTTACAAAACCCACGAGAGGAGGAAGGAACTGGAGCAGGACCAACTGCAGGCGCTGCCTGGAAGGGTAATGGGGCTAGAGCATCGAGAAGAGGAACGAGAAGCAGCAGATCAAAACAAACAACCTGCCGAAGCTTCCCCCGAAGCTACCCCGCCATCTCAGCGGAGAAGCAGCGTGGCTTCCACCGAGCTGCTTCAGCCGAAGCATGTCTTGACGGCTCCTGCCAGCTATCCCGTGGATGGTATCACGGAGTCTCAAAGTTGCCACATTATGGCGCGATGGATGACTTTGAAGGTCAAGGCGGCTGTTGTCCAAGTTTATCCTAGTGGACCCGACACAACTTATCACTGCCAGCCGATTCTAGAAGGATATGCTAAGGTGATGGTGGATGAAATAACGGAGGGATTTGAGGACCTCCCGCTTGACCACCCTACCGGTGAAGGGGAGACTAGGCTGGGTTCTGCTCTGAAGACTCCATGCCTATGGCGGAAGGAGCTCATCAACCTTCCGAACTGGACGCCTCCGCCTCCTCCTCCTCCTTCGGCGAGTCAGGGAACTCCGCCTCCTCCACCGCCTACTCCACCGCCTCCTCCTCCGGCGAGTGACGATCAGGGCACATGTGGCGGCACTCCGCCTCCTTCTCCGGCGCGTGGCGGCACTCTGCCTCCTTCTCCGCCTGCGCCGGCGCTCTCGAGCAGCCAGCAGCCTCCTCCTTCTCCGCCTCGCTAGCAAGGGCGGAAGAGACCCGCCGCCGCCCCGGCTGCTCCGGCGTGTCGTACTCCTTCTCCTCTGCCTCTTAAGCAAGCACGAAAGAAGACAGACGCCGCAGCCGCTCCGTCTGCTCCGGCGTCTAGCAGCACAACCAGAGGCGGGAGGCAATACAAATACGGTCCATCATCTCTCAAGCCTCTAGAGAAGTTACCGTACGAGAGGTCCGAGGAGGAAAACAATACGATTGTGCGGACCCACGTGAAGGACTTTGAAGGGGTGAAAGCAAAGAGACATCCACCTCCGGAGGAGAAGGTAGATTCGGTGAAAGCAAAGCGCACTATCGATGCCCTGAGGAAACCACCAAAGTCTCCGTCGAGAACCAACTATGAGCGCATTACTGAACAGACATATCTCCAAGCCAAGCGGTCGGGAACTACTGTCAGTGATAAAAGGTTAAAAGAACGAGCAAAGGGGAAAAAATTGCCTAGCTCGGCGAACAAGCACAACAATCGTGCCCCCCGCTCAATGTGTCTAATGCTCCGGGGATGGTGCCCGGTTATGGCAATCTTGAAGATTACCTGCCTAACGATGCACTTCCTGATTTCATGGCAGTGGACGAACACAGATACGAGTACGGGAAGCCTCTCGTCAAAGATGAAAAATCTCTGACAACAATGATGTGAAGATTCCATAGTTGGTACATGAAAACCTGCAGAGAGTCTGAGGGGACGAACAGTTTGTATCTGAACATTAAAGAGGAGCACGACCTCGTTTCAAATGATCTGTTGTGTGTTCCATTTGAGGATTTCTTCGAGTTCTTCAATCAAAAGGCCCTCGATAAATTAATGGTCTTTTGCTACTGCCTGTAAGTACTATTTTTGTCATTAAGTCTCTATATATAGCTCGGCTCTTTCATTGCATGTATTTATAATTAATTATCCTCAATATATTATGCAGATTGAAGATCGTCGAGTGCAAAAAAACAAGAAATTTATGATATTGGGTTCATTAACACAAATATCATAGATGTATTTCTGGTTGAAAAGGACGTCAAAGAGGCCGATGACAACTTGCTACAATCGTTGATCAAAAATCAAAACAAAGATACCATACTCTTTCCCTACAACGGCCCGTGAGTGTTATTGTCGTGTGCATATTCGGTTTCCCTTATTACTCAAGCGAGGTTATAGTAATGTAATTGATGAGTTATGCATGCGTGCGCAGGTACCACTATATTCTTCTGGAGATTAAGCTTGAGCGTGGACTAGTAACCGTCTTAGACTCGAGACAGAAAGATCCCAAAACCTATGCGGACATCACTGAAATGCTCATCAAGTAAGTTCAATCGATCATTATCGCACCATATCGGCAACTTTTTGTTCATTTCCTGATATCTCAAGTAATAATAATTATTTTCTTTGTCTTGCAGGGTTTGGAAACAGTTCACCGCAGAAGCTCTGGGACTGCCGAAGGAGCTGCGATATAAATACCCGAAAGTAAGTACTACTGGCTAGCTAGTTGCGCGCATCTCCCGTTGATTCTATAGCTATACTTTCATCAATGTCATTTATAATGCTTCATTATCAGTTTGATTGACCTCTATTTCTCATAAAGTGTTTGTGGCAGGAGGAAGGGAATGATTTCTGTGGATACTACGTGTGCGAGTTCATCCACACCGCGACTTTGAAAAACAAGCGGGGCTACTCTAGAAGACAATATGAAGTGCGTAAGCAATAATATTCACAATTTCACTTTATTACACCATCATTTCTGTTGAGTTTCATTATGGGACAGAGGGAGTAGCATATATGACATCAAATTGGTACATATGAAACCACATTTCAATACGAATCTAATAATACTAATTTAGTGTCATAAATGCTGCTACTTTTCCCTATGAAAGTTGGTCAAAATTTTAAAACTTCGACTTAGGACAAAATCTAGATGTACACTTATTCGCAGACGGAGGAAGTACCCCTTCCAGCTCTCCCTCGCCATGGGCGGGCGGAGCCTGCAGCCTCGCCTGATGCACAAGTTGTTGCTTTCCCCCACCAGGATCCTCGCCGTCCCGTCATTCTCCACGGGAACCCACCAGCCCTTGTGCTCGTCGTAGTGGGAGACCTCATACAGATGCTCATTTAGGAATTAGGATCGAGCCTCTCCTGTCGGTGGTGCTCACCATCCAAAGGTTGTCATGGTCCACCGACACTAGTAGAAACCGGAGCTTTAAAACCGGTTCGTGAGGGCCTTTAGTGCCGGTTCTGCAACCGGCACTAAAGGGTGGAGACTAAAGCCCCCCCCCTTTGTACCGGTTCGGCACGAACCGCCACTAAAGGCCCACCACGTGGCGTGAGCTCGCGCCTGGTATGGGGGACCTTTAGTACCGGTTGGTGTTACCAACCGGTACTAAATGTTTTTCTTTTTTGAAAATTTTGTTAAAAATATTTGATTTTTTTCGATTTTTAATTTTTTGAATTATTTTAACCTCTAATCATAACTGCTTAATTTAATATCTAATCTCTAATCACCCCTCGTCATTCTAAATCATCTAACTTCCCGAACGCTTAACTTTCGGGTTCTATTCTCCCTCGTTCCAAGTCTGCACTTGTGTTTTCCTGACAAATGTAAGCTGTCAATCCTATTAACCCTCAGCAGTTTAGCTTGAGCATTAGGTCACACGTTTCACCGTTTAAGTTTGGAACTATTATTCTAAAAAACATTTAGTAACACTAATATTTCTTGAATAAGTTTGACCATAGTTTGACCAGATTTGACCAAAATTCAAAAAATTGAAATAATTATTTAGTAACACTAATATTCTTTAATAATTATGTAGCAACATTAATACTTCTTGAATAAGTAGTTTGACCATAGTTTGACCAGATTTAACCAAAATTAAAAAAACTGAAATTATGTAGCAACATTAATACTTCTTGAATAAGTAACACTAATATTATTGCGTAGTTATTTAGTAACACTCTATATTTCTTGAATCAGTTGTTTGACCGGTTTGATACGATTTAACCAAAATTTTAAAAAACATAAATTAGAGCATATCTTTTTTCCTTTTACAATTTTGTCATTTCAAAAATTGTCCTAAACCCTAAACTCGGGACTTAAAACATCGGAAACTCTTTGCTAAACAGTAAAAACTAAGGGTTTAAACCATAAAACCTAACCCTAAACTCTAGCACTAAACGCTAAAAACGTCTAAAACGGCCAAAAACTCTATTTTCCCTTTGGAATTTTGTGATTTTAAAATATTGTCGAAACAGAAAACTTGTCGTTTCAGCGGATCAATCTTTTTGTTCTGCAAATTTTGATATATTATATGTATTTTTCTGACTTAGGATGATTTAGTTATGATTTTTCCAAGTTTGAAAATTGCCATATAGTCCCAGTTTGTGTCTCCAACTGGGACTATAGGTTAGACCCCTTTAGTGCCGGTTCGTGGAACGAACCTGTACTAAAGGTTGGTCCTTTAGTACCGGTTTGTGCCACAAACCGGGACTAAAGGGGCTCGTGGGGCCCTGGCCTGACGCCAGCCTGCCACCACCCCTTTAATACCGGTTCGTGGCACGAACCGGTACTAAAGGTTCAACACGAACCGGCACTAATGCATAGCCGTTCGAACCGGTACTAATGGTACCATTAGTACCGGGCCAAAATCAAATCAGGACTAATGTGTCTCATATAAGGTCCTTTTTCTAGTAGTGCGACTCAACGAGCACTGCCCATGCACTCCTGGTCTGTGAAAGGAGAGAAGAGGATCCAACACAGCTTTTCCATTCATCGGGTGCCAGTTATATACTAGTTACAGAGGGCACCACTGATCCTTAGGACGTGCGCTAGACCACGTACTGCACGTACGTGATGTGGTGATCGTGTGTGTTGACCCTGAGAGCACACACGCACGCACACTTATGCTAAACTAACCACTGATGCATTCACTAGTCTAACACACCCTGCAGTCGTGACGTCGATGTTGGAGACGCAAAGACTGGATCGGAAGCATTGAAAAATCTCCGTCGACAGTCCTTTGGTCATCACATCAGCGAGCTGTTGGCGAGTTGGGATGTGGAGCACGCGAAACTGGCCGAGAGCAACACGCTCACGGACGAAGTGAATGTCGAGCTCAATGTGTTTTGTCCGGCGATGATGAACGGGGTTGCTGGACATGTAGACGGCCGAGACGTTGTCGCAGTAGACAAGTGTAGCGGTGGTGACGGTGCAGCGGAGCTCGCCGAGGAGCTGGCGAAGCCAAACACACTCTGCCACGACGTTGGCAGCGCCACGGTACTCAGCCTCGGCGCTAGAGCGTGAGAATGTGGCCTAACGCTTCGAGGACCACGAGATAAGTGCATCGCCGAGGTAGACGCAGAAGCCAGAGGTAGAGCGCCGCGTGTCCGGGCACCCCGCCCAGTCTGCATCAGTGTAAGCGCGCAGGTCCAACATCGAAGAGGCACGAAGGTGGAGGCCGAGTGCGGTGGAGCCCCGGACATACCGCAGAACACGTTTGATCAACCCGAGATGAGACTCACGGGGATCATGCATGTGAAGACATATTTGCTGCACGGCATAGGCGAGCTCGGGGCGAGTGATCGCCAGGTACTAGAGCGCCCCGACAAGGCTGCGGTAGGCCGTCTGAAAGAACATGCGGTGCCCGCATGTTTGGTTTTGATAATTGATGACGATCTCTATGGACTAATGGTTGCCTTGAGTTATATCTGAAGGTTTTGTCCATAGGCTTTTCTTGAAGTCCATGTGTTGGTTTCAAGGAGTTTATGAGTTGACCAAGGTGTTATTAAGGAATTATCCAAAGATTGGTAATGTGAGTGTTGAGCTTATTGCAAGCATGTCTTGAAGAATAAGATTGTGTGATCATTCATGTCCACCTTCAAGACATCATCCAAATGAAGAGAGTTGGAAAGATTCAACACACAAAGCGCACAAGATGTACCGAGGGATCAAGTGATCCCATGGTATGGTAAGCATTGTCCATTACGCTTTGTGTGCTAACCCATGGTCTTCGTGAGAGTTCTTTGTGGGGTTAGGTTACAGTGTGCAAGTTCAAGTGATGTATCACGAAGACATCAAGTGCTTGAAGCTTGCCGTCCATTGTGGTGACAATGGACTTGCGAAGATCAGCGGAAGAGTGGCTCACCCATAGTGGAGTATGGGGGAGCAATCAACTAGTCTTCATCGAGCCAACGCAATCAAGAAAGGTGGTCCATCTTGAGGAGGAGTAGATCGTCATCATCTAGCTCAAGTGGATTTTGTGCAAGGCAAAGGTTTGCCCTTGATAGGTTTTCTATTTTACCGGTCTCATGGTAGTTGTGGGAGACCAATTTATAGGATCGATTGCCGTACTATCAAGGGGGGTTCTCGATGAGTTGCTTGATCGTATCGTTCGTAGAGAGCTCAAACCATTGCATCCTTGCATCATCTTTATTGGTTCTTGTTTGGTTCTTCTCCTTGTGAGATTTGGAGCTTTTGGTCATCTTGATGACAAGCTTGAGTTCATCAAAAACGGAGTTTGCATGCGTCTTCTATGATTTTTTTGGTGTTGGAGGTTTTACCGGTCTTATCCAAGGAAGGGTTCTCACCATTTTCTTTTGGGCCTTTTCTCATTTTCTTATTATTGGTATTTCTATCAAGATTGTGTTAGCCCTTGTCGCTAGCTTTCCAACAAACTTGGTTTCATCGAATTCGGAGTCCGAATGAAGAAGTTGTGGTAGTTTTGGTGTTCTGAAAAGGCTGCAGCGGTACTACCGCGGGTAGGAGCGGAAGTAATTTTTTACTACCGCCCTTGGGAGCGGTACTACCGCTTGGAGCAGTACTACCGCGGCTACTTCCGTGGCTACTTCCGCTCGGGACCAAAATCTCGTCACAAGTCCAGCGGTGGTAGGCACGGATGTAATTTTTTAGTCGCTATCCTTAGCAGTAGTACCGCTACCCCTAGCGGTAGTACCGTGATGTCAAGCGGTACTACCGCTCGGTGCGGGCTGTGAGCATAACGGTTGGATTTTTCCCCACCTATAAAAGGGGGTCTTCTTCCCCGTTGAACCTCATCCTTTGAGCTCGTGTTCTTCCCCCATTGTTGACCTTCTTCGAGCTTGCTAACTCTCAATCCCTCCATGGATTCTTGCTAGTTCTTGAGGGAAAAGAGAGAGGAGATCTAGATCCATGTTTCCACCAATCACTTTCTCCTCTAAGTGAGGGGAACCCCTTGGATCTAGATCTTGGAATTCTTCGTGTTCTTCTTTCGTTCTTCCTCTCATTTTCCTCCCTAGCATTAGTTGCTTTGGTGGGATTTGGGAGAGAAGGACTTGGGAACTCCGTGTGCCCTTGTCATTGCATTTGGTGCATCGGTTTGAGTTCTCCACGTGATACGTGGAAGTTACAAGTTGAGAAGCTTATTACTCTTGGGTGCTTGGTGCCCTTGAGCTTGTTCATCTTGGGTGCTTGGGCGCCCTAGACGGTTGGTGGTGTTCGGAGCTCAACCATTGTGGTGTAAAGCTCCGGGCAAGCGTAGGGGTCTCCAATTAGGTTGTGGAGATCGCCCCGAGCAATTTGACGGGTACCGGTGACCGCCCCCAAGGGTTGCCAAAGTGTACGGGTTCGGTGACCGCCCCCAAGGGTCACCATTTGTACGGGTTCGGTCACCGCCCTCAAGGGTCCCTTAGTGGAATCACGACATCTTGCATTGTGCGAGGGCGTGAGGAGATTACGGTGGCCCTAGTGGCTTCTGGGGGAGCATTGTGCCTCCACACCGCTTCAAATGGAGATTAGCATCCGCAAGGGTGTGAACTTCGGGATACATCGTCGTCTCCGCGTGCCTCGGTTATCTCTTACCCGAGCCCCTTTACTTATGCACTTTACTTTGTGATAGCCATATTGTTCTTTGTCATATATCTTGCTATCACATAGTTGCTTATCTTGCTTAGCATAAGTTGTTGGTGCACATAGGTGAGCCTAGTTGTTGTAGGTTTTGTGCTTGACAAATTAACCGCTAGGTTTATTCCGCATTTGTTCAAGCCTCTACCGTAATTATTTTAAAACGCCTATTCACCCCCCCATCTAGGCGACATCCTTGATCTTTCAATTGGTATCAGAGCCTCGTCTCTCTTTGTTGGGTTTAACCGCCTAGAGAGTAAAGATGTCAACTAGAGGATTAGGATTCTCTGACACTCTTAGTTTCGATGGCACAAATTTTGATGTTTGGGTAATTCGCATGCTTAATCTCTTTAGGGTCATGGACCCAAATTTAGAGCGAATTGTAGATATGGGTTTTTCTCCTCCAAAGGATCCCCAAAGATTATCTTTAGAGGATGAGAAAAACTCTTATCTCAATGCTCAAGCCTCTAATGTGCTTTTTGATGCTTTGAGCAATGTAGTTATTTTTCAACTCATGCCATTCCGGGATGCTCATGAGTTATGGACAAAGCTTCAAGATAAATATGGTGTGTCCAAGATTTGTGGGGATGGTTGTTCTCCCTCCACCTCCGGTCATATAGTCTTCTCAACTTCTTCTACTTCACCTACATGTAGTTTGCCACAAGGTAATGATATGGTGAGTAGTGTTGGTCATTGCAATGATGATAGTATGCTTATTGTGCATGATCCTTCATCACTATATTATTGCAATGCTCCCTCTTTGGGCTTTAACACTTCGAGCACTCCAAATGTTTCACATGTTTGTGTTTATAGTCCTTGCATATCATGTAGAAATTGCTTGACTAAATATCACGATGATATGCTTGCTATGTCTTGTTGCCATGATAAAAATGCATCTATTTCCTCGAATTGTTGTGCTAACAATGTAGAGGAAACGGAACACTCCATGGAACAAGATGTGGTGTTTAATGGTGCCTCAAGGGATCCTACATCATCATCTATTGTGTTTTGCCTTATGGCTAAGGCGTCAAAGGTATCTCCTACTTTGTACCCCAATATGTCTCTTGATGATGATGTTGATGCTAATGATGATGAGGATAATGATGAAGAGAATGATAATGTTGCCTCCTTAAAAATTAAGGGGGAAATGGTTTTTAAAGCTCTTCATAAAAATAAAATTGCTCATTCCAACTTCATGGAAATTATGTCCAATGCTATTGAGAGCAAGAAATATATTGATGAGTTGGAATCTCGTCTTGAGGAGCATGAGGTCAACATTGATAAAATGGAAGTTCATGGGCGTGATTACGCTAATGAGATTGCGGACCTCTCTCAAGCTCTTGAACTTGGACAAACCACCAAGGAATCTCTTGAGGAGACTTTTGCTCTAGAATTGTCTAGAGTGAAGGAATCTACTGATAGAGCTCTTGAGGTGGCCAATGTTTTTGAAACTAAAAATGCTAAGTTTGAAGTTGCTCATGCTAGACTCCTTGAGGATTTTGAGCACCTCGAAAATGGCTCAAGGGTCATCAAGGGTGAGCTCATCAAACTCACTGAGTCTCATGCTCAACTTGAAGCTTCTTATTTAAAAGAGCTTGCCAAGTTGCCTTCTCCTCTTGTTGTTAATGATGATGCTTGTGCTACTAATTCTATTACTTGTGAAGCATCCATTTTGAAGGAGAATGTTGAGCTACGGGCTCAACTTGAGGTGCTATCTTGCAATTATGGGAAATTGGAAGAAAGTCATGAAAAGCTCTCAATCTCTCATGATGATATTCTAGTATCCCATAGTGTGCTAAAGATAGCTCATGAGGCCATGATTGCTAAGGTAACATCTAGTGAGCCTCATGTGGATACTAGCACTACTTCTAGTCAAAATAGTATATTGCCATGTGCTAGTCCTTGTAATCCATCTACTCACAATGTTGGTACATCTTGTGATGAATTTCTTTCCTTGCCTTGTTGCTCTAACGATGAAGCTTATACTTCCTCTAGTACTTGTGTTGAGACTAACCATGTAGAGGAAATCAAAGAGCTCAAGGCCCAAGTCACTTCTTTGAAGAAAGACTTGGAAAAGTGTCATGAAGGGAAATCCACACTCAACAATATCTTGAGTGTGCAAAAATCCCCCAATGACAAAGGTGGACTTGGATTCAACTCCAATAAAAATAAGAAGTCCAAGATGAACGAAAATAAGGGCCAAGAACAAGTCAAGAATTCGGCCAAGATTGTTTGCTTCAAGTGCAAAGTAGAAGGGCATCATGTTAGATCTTGCCCATTGAAGAAGAAGGTCATTAGTGTCAAGCAACAAGGGAAGAGGGCACAAGTTCAATCTCATGCTCAACCTCAAGTTGAAGAAAGGCCACTTCCCAAGAAAACTCAAGCTAATGCTTCTCTTGTGGAAAAATCAAGTGAGAAGAAAGTGAAGAGTAGACATTGCTACTTATGTCGTGAGAAAGGTCACGTCGCTTCTTCATGCACTAGTGGTAACTTATCCAACCCAATTATTATTGATGCTATCTATTCTCTTGGGAAGGATAAGGTTGGCAATGTGTTTGCCAAGTTTGTTGGTACTCAAAGTGGTGTCAAGAAAAGAACCATTTGGGTAGCCAAGCCTATTGTGACTAACCTCTTAGGACCCAACTTGGTTGGGGACCAACAAGCTCAAACTTGATCAATAGGTGTTTTTGGAGGTCATTGGAGACTTGACTACATTATGAAGAATTAAGGGGACTTCATCTTTCTTGTTGTCTCAAGCCAAGTCAATTGGGTTGTCAAGTTTCTATCTTATATCCAATATGCCTCCTTGCGGTAACTTGTACTTAAATTGTTTACATTGAAAGTTACTTGCCCCTTTGCATGTTTTGGTTTTGTTCCTTGCATGTGTTTGTATATGACGTGTCTCCAAATTGCCGTTGTGTATGTTGGTTTACACATCATGTACTTGTGTGTCGTTCGTTGAGCCTTAGTGCATCTTGTTTATTTCTTAGTTGGCTCTTGTGAGAGATTAATGCAATATCCATTATGGGGGAGTGGTGTGCTTTGTGCACCTCACAATCCTATAAATGTGTGCACATGAGTAATACCATCTAGTATTGATATTTCAAGATTATCTAGTCGCTAGGTGGTATATCTCTCATGAGAAATTCAAATTCTAAAAATTCCATTGATTATCTCGTGTTGGATCCTTTTATTGCCTCTTGTTAAGTTTTCTTCATTGGTATCACATTATGGGGGAGTAATATGCAATGTATATTACTAGCCTAGAAAATGTGTACATTTGAGATGTTGTCACCTAGTGTTGATATTGTAGATTATCTTGTTTCTAGGTGGCATGTTAGCTTTACAAGTTGCAATTTGCTTGTGTGTGGTGTGAAGATGATGTTGGATATCCTTGCTATCTACCACCGGGAATTCTTTCCATCTACTTCTTATCTTTTGACAATTGGTAGTCATTTATGTGTGGTAGAATTTATTGATCATCTTTACATTGGCTTTTGTTTTACTTGCCTTTTCTCTTGCCAAGGATTGTGTCAACTCCCGTTGTCTTCCATACCACTTGTGGATCTTGTTTATTTCTTGTTCTTGTCTAGTGTTTTCTAGATATAGTGAAAGCGGTGATCCCACCTTGTGCATTTTGTATTCAAATACAAATCCTATATAATGCACAACTCGTGGGGGGAGCTATTCTATTTTCTTCAGAACACTCTTCTTGTGATCCTTATCAAGTGTGTTTTGGTGGAAGGCAAGCCATTTCTTTTTGGTACTTTGTGCCATCATGAAACTTTGCTGAGAGCTTGGTTTGTTTGGAACCATCCTCTCTTTGGGAGTTTGACATCTTTTGTTTAGTGTGTATCAATGGATATCTCATTCCTTGATGTATCTTTAATGGTATCTTCCAAGTGATGATTTCTCCATTTCCCCGCCCCTTCCCCGACCCCGTCGCCGTCGCCGCACGCGCCGCCCCTTCCCCGACCCCGTCGCCGTCGCCGCGCGCGCCGCCCCTTTCCCAACCCCGTCGCCGTCGCCCCGACCACACGCCGCCGCCTTCGGTCCGGCCGCCGGCGCCCTTTCCTCTTTTTTTTATATATGCAGAAGTTTATATATGCAAAAATTTATACATATATGCAAGTATATATGTATTTTTTTTGCATTTTTTGTGTATATGTGTTTTTATGTGTATATATGTGTACATGTTCATAGTATTTTTTTCATAAGTGTATTTTTTTGTTCATTGCATTTTTTCATATATATAATGTATATATGTATGTGGTAGCTATATATATGATGAATGGATGTGGCTATATATGTATGTATGAATATAATGTTCATAGCATTTTTTTGTTTATATATGTTTTTTCATATATGTGTTAATTTTATATTTAGGTTGTTAGTAGATATCAATTTTAGGTTAGTGCATTTTAGGTTAGTGTAGAGGAGAAAGTAAAATAAGGAAAAGGAAGAAAGGAGGAAGAAGGAAGGAGAAAAAGAAGAGAGGAAGAAGAGGAGAAATAAATAAGAAGAGGAAAAAATAAGAAAAAGAAGAGGAGAAGAATAAAGGAATAGAGGAGAAGAAGAAAAAATAGAAGAAAAAAAATCTATTTTTTCTTCTTCTTCTCTATTCCTTTCTTCTTATCCTCTTTTTTCTTCTTTTTTTTCTTCTTCTTCTTCCTTCTTCCTTCTTCCTCTTTTCTTCCTTTTCCTTAATTATTTTCCTTTCTCGAGGGAGAAGAAGAAAAAGAAGAGTAGAAGAAGAAAGAAAGGAATAGAGAAGAAAGAAGAAACTTCAACACGAGGGGGTGGTACCGATACCCCCTCCCCGATAACATTATTTTCCCATGTATATGTATGTCGCGTCGTTGTCGATATAACCCCCTCTAGATAACTTTGACATGAGGAGCGGTCGATATATATACCCCCTCTCGACCGTGATAACTTATACAACGGCAGCACCCCCCGGCCCTCGGCCCTCTCGCTCGACCAAAACTCTCGAGGACACCCAAACCCTAGAGAGAAAACGATGTTGGTCTCCTACCCCCTCCCGCCGTGCCCCTACCCGACAAATTAACTCTCTCGAGGCCACCCAAATTTACCAAGTTAAAAGAGCGTTGTCGTCGAGGCCACCCCAAACCCTTGAAGCATTGTGTCGAGGCGACCCCAAACCCTAGAGAAGCAGCGTCGAGGCCACTAACATGATTCCTTATTGTGATTAGCTAGCTAGTTCTACGTTTGCCACT
>NC_041385.1:800345229-800349732 GCF_002162155.2 Triticum dicoccoides
TACATACTACCAAAAAAGTAGTATATATACTACGTATACATTCTTATATACTACATACTACGCGTACATACTCTCCGATATGATAGATACTACCTAGAACGTATGAAACAAAAATGGGAGTAACTACACCCGGTAGTAGGAAAAATTCGTCTTATATATATATATATATATATATATATATATATATATATATATATATATATATATATATATATATATCCATCTGTACCATATTTGAATAATAATTGACATGTTGTAAATATTTGCAGAAATTATGGAGCACTCCCGAGACGAAGAAACATAAGCGACGTTGGGGGAGATAATCGCAAATGGAAGTGATGATGTTGCGTCATTTCTCCTCGACACCGATGGTGAGCTGGATGAAGAAGAGGGCTATGTTCATGACGGCTTCGGCCCATTAATGCCGGTACAAGAAGAGGACTATGTTCATGATGGCCCCGGTGACACAATGGAGGTACAAGAAGGAGACTGTGCTGACTGCTCCGGTGACCGAACCGAGTCCGGCCAGGTATATATATATTAGTTAAGCCTGTGCTGACTAGTTAATTGATGCTTCCATTGTTTTGGTATATGTACACATATTAATTACTCTCGTCTTTCTTCCTTATAATTTCTAGCCCTCCGAATCGAGCACAACTTCGGTACAGAGACTAGGCCCGAAGAAAAAGTTGAGCTCGGATGAAAAGTTTGAGATCATAAAAATCGCGCCCGACGGCGAACCGATTGAACCCATCCGGACAAGGAAGGCATTTTCTGCTCAGTGCGGGGTTCTTGTTAGGGACAAGATCCCGATCAGCGTCCAGCAATGGTATAAGCCTAAGGAGGAAGACCCTGAGGTGTCTTATGTCAATGATATGCAGAAAGAAGATCTTTGGACTGAGCTGAAGGCAAATTTCACCCTACCGCCAGAGAAGGATTCGGAGAATCTAGTTAAAGAACAATTAATCAAGTCTTGTGCTCTTAAGAAGATGGCAACCCTAATGAGGAGGTGGAGGAAAGAGCTGAACCAGTTTGTCGAAAAAAAAAGACACCAAAATTCATCGGCAAATATGAGAAGATCAAAGATCACTGGCCCGCATTTGTGGCCCACAAGACATCGAAAAAGAGTAAGAAGATGTCAGCGACAAACAAGCAAAATGCTGCGAAGAAGAAGCTTGACCATCGCACGGGGTCAGGTGGCTACCTCAAAGCCCGACCTAAGTGGACCAAGGCTGAGCATGATCTGCTTGAAAAAGGGATCGAACCAGAGACAATGTACTGGCCAGACCGTTGCCGGACTTGGTTCTTCGAGGCTGGCGGAACCTTGGACCCTGTAACAGGGAAGTGCCAGTGGACGGACGAGCAATTGGAAATACCAGTCAAGAACCTTCGACACTATATCGCTGCAGCGTAGCGAGGGACGTTCCTTCCAAACAGGGAGAAGGACGAGCTCACAATGGCCCTTGGGAATCCTGAGCACCCTGGACGGACACGAGGCATGCCAGGCTCCATTCCGTGGAAGGTTGGTTTTCCGGACGCAGGGGGTTACAAAACCCACGAGAGGAGGAAGAAACTGGAGCAGGACCAACTGCAGGCGCTGCCTGGAAGGGTAATGGGGCTAGAGCATCGAGAAGAGGAACGAGAAGCAGCAGATCACAACAAACGACCTGCCGAAGCTTCCCCTGAAGCTACCCCGCCATCTCAGCGGAGAAGCAGCGTGGCTTCCACCGAGCTGCTTCAGCCGGAGCATGTCTTGACGACTCCTGCCAGCTATCCCGTGGATGGTATCACGGAGTCTCAAAGTTGCCACATTATGGCGCGATGGATGACTTTGAAGGTCAAGGTGGCTGTTGGCCAAGTTTATCCTAGTGGACCCGACACAACTTATCACTGCCAGCCGATTCCAGAAGGATATGCTAAGGTGATGGTGGATGAAATAACGGAGGGATTTGAGGACCTCCCGCTTGACCACCCTACCGGTGAAGGGGAGACTAGGCTGGGTTCTGCTCTGAAGACTCCATGCCTATGGCGGAAGGAGCTCATCAACCTTCCGAACTGGACGCCTCCGCCTCCTCCTCCTCCTTCGGCGAGTCAGGGAACTCCGCCTCCTCCACCGCCTACTCCACCGCCTCCTCCTCCGGCGAGTGACGATCAGGGCACATGTGGCGGCACTCCGCCTCCTTCTCCGGTGCGTGGCGGCACTCTGCCTCCTTCTCCGCCTGCG
This sequence comes from Triticum dicoccoides, assembly GCF_002162155.2. NCBI lineage: Eukaryota > Viridiplantae > Streptophyta > Magnoliopsida > Poales > Poaceae > Triticum > Triticum dicoccoides. The sequence goes on from NC_041385.1 coordinate 800,347,454, forward strand.
CCGGCGCTCTCGAGCAGCCAGCAGCCTCCTCCTTCTCCGCCTCGCTAGCAAGGGCGGAAGAGACCCGCCGCCGCCCCGGCTGCTCCGGCGTGTCGTACTCCTTCTCCTCCGCCTCTTAAGCAAGCACGAAAGAAGACAGACGCCGCAGCCGCTCCGTCTGCTCCGGCGTCTAGCAGCACAACCAGAGGCGGGAGGCAATACAAATACGGTCCATCATCTCTCAAGCCTCTAGAGAAGTTACCGTACGAGAGGTCCGAGGAGGAAAACAATATGATTGTGCGGACCCACGTGAAGGACTTTGAAGGGGTGAAAGCAAAGAGACATCCACCTCCGGAGGAGAAGGTAGATTCGGTGAAAGCAAAGCGCACTATCGATGCTCTGAGGAAACCACCAAAGTCTCCGTCGAGAACCAACTATGAGCGCATTACTGAACAGACATATCTCCAAGCCAAGCGGTCGGGAACTACTGTCAGTGATAAAAGGTTAAAAGAACGAGCAAAGGGGAAAAAATTGCCTAGCTCAGCGAACAAGCACAGCAATCGTGCCCCCCGCTCAATGTGTCTAATGCTCCGGGGATGGTGCCCGGTTATGGCAATCTTGAAGATTACCTACCTGACGATGCACTTCCTGATTTCATGGCAGTGGACGAACACAGATACGAGTACGGGAAGCCTCTCGTCAAAGATGAAAAATCTCTGACAACAATGATGTGAAGATTCCATAGTTGGTACATGAAAACCTGCAGAGAGTCTGAGGGGACGAACAGTTTGTATCTGAACATTAAAGAGGAGCACGACCTCGTTTCAAATGATCTGTTGTGTGTTCCATTTGAGGAGTTCTTCGAGTTCTTCAATCAAAAGGCCCTCGATAAATTAATGGTCTTTTGCTACTGCCTGTAAGTACTATTTTTGTCATTAAGTCTCTATATATAGCTCGGCTCTTTCATTGCATGTATTTATAATTAATTATCCTCAATATATTATGCAGATTGAAGATCGTCGAGTGCAAAAAAACAAGAAATTTATGATATTGGGTTCATTAACACAAATATCATAGATGTATTTCTGGTTGAAAAGGACGTCAAAGAGGCCGATGACAACTTGCTACAATCGTTGATCAAAAATCAAAACAAAGATACCATACTCTTTCCTTACAACGGCCCGTGAGTGTTATTGTCGTGTGCATATTCGGTTTCCCTTATTACTCAAGCGAGGTTATAGTAATGTAATTGATGAGTTATGCATGTGTGCGCAGGTACCACTATATTCTTCTGGAGATTAAGCTTGAGCGTGGACTAGTAACCGTCTTAGACTCGAGACAGAAAGATCCCAAAACCTATGCGGACATCACTGAAATGCTCATCAAGTAAGTTCAATCGATCATTATCGCACCATATCGGCAACTTTTTGTTCATTTCCTGATATCTCAAGTAATAATTATTATTTTCTTTGTCTTGCAGGGTTTGGAAACAGTTCACCGCAGAAGCTCTGGGACTGCCGAAGGAGCTGCGATATAAATACCCGAAAGTAAGTACTACTGGCTAGCTAGTTGCACGCATCTCCCGTTGATTCTATAGCTATACTTTCATCAATGCCATTTATAATGCTTCATTATCAGTTTGATTGACCTCTATTTCTCGTAAAGTGCTTGTGGCAGGAGGAAGGGAATGATTTCTGTGGATACTACGTGTGCGAGTTCATCCACATCGCGACTTTGAAAAACAAGCGGGGGCTACTCTAGAAGACAATATGAAGTGCGTAAGCAATAATATTCACAATTTCACTTTATTACACCATCATTTCTGTTGAGTTTCATTCATATATATGTATTAATTAACCCCCTTCTTCAAATTAGACATGGCAGATGCGGGATGAACTCCTAGAACCAGATCGTATGAAAGCAATTCAAGAGGAATTGGCGGGATTCTTTCTTGAACACGTCATCAGTAAAGCCGGAGAATACCATGTGGAAATTGATTTCAAATGCTAGGGGTTTGTGTAATTGAGAGATCTTATACATATTGTACATGTATGTAGCCAGTAGCGTCGGATACATGATACGAAAACTTGTTGTTCGACCAATCTCTCGGAGAAGGAGAGGTCGATCGATCACTTCTCTCGGTATGCATGACGAACTTCTGTACTGAATGGTTCTCTCGATCACTTATGTATATATAGTACGTAGCGTCGACCAAACACAGACATAAGAGAGGACACTTCTCTCTATTAATTAGCTAGCTAACACAATATATGAAACACCTAAATTAACCCCCCAAAACC
>NC_041385.1:800349959-800368064 GCF_002162155.2 Triticum dicoccoides
CAAAAAAAAAAACAAAAACCCCAGCCACTGAAATGCTGACGCGTGGATGTCTTTTGGTCCCGGTTGGAGCCACCAACCGGGACCAAAGGCCCCCTGACTGGGCTCGGCGCACAGGGCCACGTGGAGGCACATTGGTCCCGGTTCGTGTTTGAACCGGGACTAATGGGTGGAGGTATTAGTAACGACCCATTAGTCCCGGTTCATGAACCGGGACTAAAGGCCCTTACAAACCGGGACTAATAGGTGTTTTTCTACTAGTACGTTCACACGTCAAAAAGAGAATTTAGTGTATTTGTATATATCCCCACCAATAGGCACAAAAGTGTTCAGACAAACCTTCTTTGAAAGCTTTGGGGGTGCAAATAATAGTTTTAATTAAGTAAATGCAACAGTGAGCACATTTAACTCTTATTATGTAATAGCTCCTAACTTTTAATCTTTCTTGAACTATTTGACATGGCATATAAGAACTCCCAGATTTTTCCCGATCATAGCTGTATATTTAACATTTCCTGGTAGATATGGCAGTGAGGTTTTTGTAAGGCAGCCCATGCAAAAATAAAACTCGATATGTGAAGTACTTGAGTTCTACACGTTTCTATTTACACCCGCTTTGTTGTAATACAAAAAGGTCTTTCACTGATGATATTTCTTATGAATAATCCATTTTTTCGGAATTCTTCTCAATAATCAGGGAGGCTATGGATTTTAGAGCAGTTGCCTATACGAATTATGGGACATATTTTCACGTATCATATTTCAAGTGCTCTTTTATGTGTTTCATAAACCTAATAGTAGTGAATTACGTAGATTGATAATGGTCTACATATTCTTAAGTAAATCTATCTGCACTTGATGCCGAAGAAATAACATTAAGCATCCAATCATCTGCATAGCTTAAGGACTTCAAAGAGTGACAGATATTAGAAGTGCAGGCTCAAAGAACTGAAAAAAGAGTACTACTACATTATTTCCATATAAGTTTGTAGAAGAACAGAACTCCATGTTGTTTTTCAGGGGAAAAGTAACAGAAAGGATGTAATAATCTATTTAAAGTCCATTGCCAAGGCAAACTTCTCTATTGAGACAGAAAGGTAGTCAAAGTGAAGATGCAATGGGTGGTTAGTCTGGTTTGAGAAGGCGTATGAACAGAAACAAAGACAATTATATATTTGATTAAACATTATTGTGTAATGTTTTAACATCATTCTTTTTCTAACTGGTAGAACTATTTCCCATGCCATGCAGTACCTGTGACAGGAACGAAATATTATTCCTTATTCAATAGTAATTAATTGCATGGTGTTTCTGTCTAACACTTTCTTTCCCACAACTTGTTATCCGATTTGATTCGTCAAAACATTAGTTTTGGTATTCTATCACATTGTAGAAAAACCATAGGTAAACTCAATCCCATTTGAAAATATGAATATACCCTCATAGAAGTGTTTGGCAGCTGAAGCCATTGGCCCATTCCCCATCAGGGCAGCATTGAGCCGCTTTAGAGGTGTGAGTGTGCCTACATGTTATTGATGTGTTGTGCTTGCCATGTTGAACCTACGTTTTAAAATCAAAGCTTAGAAATTTCATTGGTTTTTGCATGCACCAAAAACTACTCCGATTGCAACATATCTGTCGTCCATGGTCTTGTCAAATTCCTTTGCATGTATCTATCTCGGAGCCCGCATGACTATCCTAAAAAAGATAATAGTGTTTAATTGAAAATGTAAGTGTGGCTATGTGCATGGCTCCATGCAGAGGCCAGAGTAGTCCTCCTTTTATTTTTTAGTTTGGAAAAGTAAGTGTGACCAATACATAATGATTTGCTAGTGTCATTGATTGGATCTCCTTTTGTTTTAATAATATTATAATAATTAGATACGTAATACTAATAGATAGGTTGTTCGTTTTGCTTGTATCCATATTGTTTGCCTTTCACATATATGTACTTTTATCAAATCAAAAGCTGATTAATAATTTTATTAAAATTATAGATAGTTCTTATTGTTTGTTTTGATATTTTGCGCTGACTTCTATTTTTCTTGGATGATGATTGAACTACTAATATTAATATTCATTTTTGTATTAAAGTCATATTCAAACTGTTTGGTAGAATTTTTTCTCTTAAACTTTAGTTATTTGTGTTAGATGCAAGCAAACGTAGATATATTACACTCATTTTGTTATACTCTCTCCGTAAACAAATATAAGAGGATCTAACTTTTTTCTGACTTGGACGTATATAGATGGATTTTAGTGTATTTGTTCATCGTTTCAGTACGTATGTCGCCAATATTGGAATATCTAAAATGTATTATATTTATTTACAGAGAGAGTATATGTCAAGTGATAGCTAGTGTCCTAGATTTTCGTAGTATCCTTCATGGAAATGGGTAGTTAGTGTCCTTGGCCAAAACGCAAATTTGTGCTACTACATCACGATTTGTGTTTGTTGGTCACGGCATACGGTGGTATAGGACATGTGACACGGACTATAGACTTGTATGTATGTAACTTTTATGTCTTTAATCTCAGTTGGTATAGGTGAAATTGGTGGATCCTATTTTATTAGGTAAGGACCCACGCTATTGCACACCTACATTTATGTTTCCTTGTAGAATTATCTCTAGGTCTTCCTTAAATAAACATGAACAACTTCCTTCGTATTAATCCGATATCATCAATCTGTTCTTCCATTTATATACGAACATAGACATTTTTTTTACAACTATATGCGAACATAGACTTCACACTACCACTTCGCATGGATAGTCTATTTATTTTTTGTAGATGATAGTCTATATTTACCTTTAAACCTCAACCGCTATAACTAGGTCGCAACTTGATATAATGAATCATTTTTTCCTATGTGTTGCCAAATATATTTTAGAGAATATTCATATCAAGTTTGTGTGGGAACCAAATAAACATTTTTTTTGTATTCCATTCTATATGGTATTTGTATTATTCATCCATATTGTTTTTCCTTTTCTGTATTATTTTACGCCCAAAAGGATAGTATGTTCTTTAGTTTTGAATTTTACATAGAAAAAATGTATTAGTTGTTAATTGGTTATCAACTTCTATTCCTTTTACTACCTCAATTTTCTCACTTGTTCTTTTTTTCTTTTTTGGCTGGCTTCTTTTTTTAGGGATATTTTTTTGTCCGTTATGTACGTGCTCTGGAACTGAGCTGACGTTTCAAAAAAAAAAAGGAACTGGGCTGATAGGTTGTTTGTTGGCTCATAGCAGTGTGGCTGGCTTCAGTGTTTTTTTCTCCCATTAGAGTATGAATCGGACTTGAGTACATGTCCCACTTATTCACACGTACAATCATGATGTTTTTTTTCTTAGCAAGATGTGATGATCGCTTCATAAACCGTAGGTGTCCTTCCGTACATCATTGTGATCGCACGTTTTCATCCTAGGCACTTCTACGTGACAGATTTATTATGTGCCAAACAGTGCATGTACAACATATTTGTATGTAATGTACATATCTTTAAATCTGAGCTGTTTATACTTAAAATTAGTGGTCGAGATAATTTAATCTATGTGGATAAACGTAATCGCTTGTTTGTCTCTTGTCTTAATTATATAATAGATAGATAGATTGCCCTGGAGAAGAGCTAGTCGTCAAGAGATCAGCCTCACTTAACAGCTGCAATGTTTACACAAAGACGTAAATTAGAATTGTTTTCATACAGTAATGATAACAGTAAATCTATTTATTATTAGAAATTAAGGAAAATTACAAATGCCTTGTGCCCGAAAAACTTAGCATGATGTCATGTGCCATATAATAGACAGAGGACGGAAAGTTAGCTCATCCCAACTTGAAACTTGAATAAAGTATTAGCAGGAAGCATTTCGAAGGAAATTAAGAAAAAAAGGGAGGAGAATAAATAGATTCTCTAGAATGAAGAATCAATATAGTACAACATGAATAATCTGTGCTTCCTCGCTATGAAAATAAACGTATGCATTCTGATGCTTGCAAAGAGCAGACAATGTTCCTTCAAAAAATAGACATGTTGCACCTGTTGTAATTATTAATGCACCGTTGCCCTGGCCGAAACCTCCCTGCAAGAAGGCACTAATTTGTCAAATCGTTTTATGGAATTGAGAACTTGTGTCATATTTTTTGTGGACCAAAAGTAATATAAAAAAGAACATACAGAAATCTTAATTTGAGAAGTAGGTAGGAAAAACTATAAGAAATCTACAGGTAGTATAGAGACCATGATTGAACGCTGGGAGACGACGGCAACCAAAAGCTACCAACTAATCAAAGAATCTCTAGAATCTCTAGGTAGATATGGATCATGAACTTGTACGCACCTCATATGTTGCCTTACCTCAGTAATCCTCAATCATGCTAATGTTTTCCTCGTCTGTACGTCTTGTTGCCTACAAATGTACCTGTTGACTGCTGTTGTGCAAGTGCATGTACTGTACGCACTTCTGAACATGCTGCCACGTACGAAACGGCAGTGCGGGCTGCCGCAAATCCTATGTCGACGGGCACGACACCAGCAATTCTTGATGTAAATAGCGGATCCGATTTTTCAATCTCCACGGGAAAAGAAATTGAGACTGGGAAAGATAAGGCCAGATTGCATCGTCGAGTGCTGGTGGAATCAAGCGTGCAGAATCATCAATTGTGGTTTGAGAATGCTGCCTACCGGATCAAAGCCAAAGGCACCATGGAAGGGGCGCCTGAGGAGAGATGGGGAAAGCGGCTGCGGCAAGGACACGATCTCACGGGGATGGGCTGATGTGAGGAGGAAGCGCTCTATACGTGTAGAAATAATGTTAGCGTACCAGACCATCGTGATCCAATTTCCTTGGGATCTGGAAGGTAGGGAAGGGGCAAGCATGTATAGCATCGAAGGAGCACATCAGATTGAATCTTAACCCGAGAGAGGAGAGGCCAAAATCTTTTGTTTTCTCAAAAAATCACGTGAGATTGTGTAACACGGGGAGATGGACTTCTTTTGTGAAACCCACAACGATATGGACTTTTTTTCCTTGATAGTACATAACGATATGGACTCTTTTTCTTTGAGGAAACATAACGATATGGACTTCCTATCATGGCTTGCTTAATAGGGTATATCTAAGAGTCTTCTAACGTGTAGGTTGGATCACGCTATTTTTTTGACTCACATAAATCGTTGTACTTGGTAACATGGTAAATAGTGTAACCTAAATCATAGTGTTAAGATAGATTGATTAAATTAGTAGATATATATTAAGATATAATTTTTTTCCGCTGTAGACAGTTTAAGGTGGGACAAAATTCGAGGACTCCTTGAGACATCACATCCGACGGTTAAAACTACTTAATTTGAATATCGGATGGCTAGTTTTCTTAGTTACCGAGGATTAATGTGGTTATTCGTATGGTGTCTCCAATTCGTAGATATAAGATATAAGATATAAGATTGCATAACACCATAGAGTGGCACAAAAAACCAAAGCCATGTGTGCGAGTTGGAGTGGATCAAACAGACCAAAACAAAATCAATGATGCAGAATTTAAAATAAGCTAGGTCAAAGATATAGCAACTGAGTTAGCACAAGTTATGCTCAGTTCGTGATATATGCCAGCACACTTTTCAATCTCATCAACTTAGATAAGGAGAGTGAAATCTTGCAAATACGCACCTCGAAATAGTACAACGTAATTAAGCCTGAGTAGCGGAGAGATAAAAGGGAGCGTAAGGATAAACTGTCTCCATCCAGTGACCGGACTCGTGCACCTTCTTTAGCTCCATGGATTCGAGGAAGAACATGAATATACCCATCACGGTCCGAAGGAACAGCATATCGCCCTCCTCAGCGACTCCGATGATCTTTGTCGGCGTCATAAACATAGAATAATGAGACTCTGACATTGTGGGCAAACCTGGAGGATCGTCGGTCAGATCAATTGTCATGCGGGAAACCCAACTGTCGCCATCCCACGCCCACAAATCTAGATAGGAACCCTGCACCCCGATGACGCCGAGCATGCCATCATTGATCTTAAGGAGACGGATATTGGCGCTGTTGGGCGTGGTCGGCCGCCTGAACGTGGTCAGGCTCCGTTGGTCTGTATCGAAAGCCAGAACTAGAGATTCATAGATCGGCTGGTACAAGGTGCTTCCTATGACGGCGCAAGGTTCTCGGCAAAATTCACATGTGAACTTCAACCTCGTCGATGGGGTCCACTGACCTGTGAGCGAGGAGTAGACGATGCCAACTATGTGACGCCAGTTGCGGTGGTTGAACACCACGGCAACACGGAAAGGGCTCGAACTGCACACGGCGCGTCGGTCGGCCTCACCGTCGCGGCATTCACATATGAGAGCCGCGCTAGCGTGTCTATCTCCGCTGGGCATCCCTTGCGCCTCGAGCTCTCCCATTAGAACGCAGTGGCCCTCGCCGGTCACAGGGTGCCACACCAGGAACCGGCGCCATCCGTCGTGGAGGAGCACACGGTCGTGGCGGCAGTCCACGAACCGCCAGGTAGGCAACCGATCGATGGACTCCAAGGAGAAACTCACGGGGACATGGTCGCCCGCCGGCACGAACCCGCGCGGGAGGGGGCTGCTGGAATTATGGAAAAAGCCAATGGTGATGGGCCGCCCACGATGTGTGCGGTATAGATCACGGAGGAAGCCAGGGTCCTTGAGTGCCCGGCGCCACACCTTGCATACGGCGGAGGCGCGGGCGAGCACCACTGGTGGATGCGGCGGCAGGCGCTTGAGGATCTCAAGGTGCATCTCTTCCGGCAGGCTGCTCATGGCGGCGTAGGCAAAGTTAAATTCTCATCTACGATTGAGATCCGAACGCACGCTCGCACGTGTATATATCTACGTACAGTACGCAGGTGGGACTCTTTGATCGAAGTGTCCGATGGGAAGTTGCCAGCTCGTCTCCTAAAAATCCGCCGGTGCCTCCTTTATCGAAATCGAAATATCCAATACATGATGTTTAATTTGGAGCGAACTTTCCAAACTCAAAACACATCCTAATGCAAGGAAATGAATAATAGATGAGATCTGTTATGGATCTTCAGCCGTCCAATGACCGAGGCCATATTTGATTATATACAAGTACTAGATAATTTCCCCATGCGTTGCAGCGGGAATATAAAGATTAATTGAAGATGAATTATATATGAAGAAAAAGATCTAAATCAAAATATACTATTTTTTACCCAGAAAATATTATGTACTTGCATTGTGCGAATAAAGAGTATGCATGTACACCGTGCAATAGCATCTACAACAATTTAAATCAGGGAATTTGGCAACCATTAAAGAGTAGACAATTTTTTTTGAAAGGATCTCAACTACTCCCTCCGTTCACTTTTGAAGTCATTTCAGACAACTCAAAATAGGCTGTTTTGCGAGCTAGCGAGCACCCTATTTATATATAGCTACCGAGTTTGAAATAGTTTGGTTCATCTCCATATATAGCTGGCCAGCAGCCAGGTGTGTGGTGCGATCGTACGTACAAGACTTCCAACGGCCCAACGTAATTCATGCATGTCCATTGCAACAACAACAAAAAAACGTAGTGCCATAAAATATCCACACACAATCCTACTCATTAATTGATGAACTTGGCTCGATATGTTGCCTCATTGCCGTCCTATGTTCTTTTAGGGGATTGCCACTGTGCTGGAGTATAGAACCTAAATCATTTCTGCTTACCTTTTCATACCATAGATATTATTTCTACATAAACCAAAAATATATATAGATGAATCTTTCTATTGTGATATACCTATATATGTTTATTTTTGGGTCTGTTGGGCAACTACTAAGAGAATCTTATTTCTCTTTTCTCTGTCGACTTTACATATTTGTTCATATTTAGATGTATGCAACATTCATTGTATTTGTTTTGCCTATGTGTGCAAAGCAAATAGAATATTTTTTAGTGCTCACAAAATATGGACTTTTCCCTGGATGGATGGTTCTCAGCGTCGAAAGAAATTATAAGTCAACTTGAAATTAGCAAATTTACTTGTTTATAAGAAAAATAAATAGAATCAAACGCTTACTTCACAAGTTTACTATGCTTCTTTAGTGGAGAGGAAACAAACCCTAATTCCAAAACACAATTTATGGCTCTTATTCATATGACATTATCTAGTAAAATACTTGTACGTCCTTGCACGAATTATTCCGCAGCTTATTGAGATCGACCGTAGTAAGAGCTACAGTACGTATGTACTCCTGTAAACATGAAGATATAGTCCGGTCGTCTTACCTAATTGGTGAACCTTATAGGGTACACCGGCGTCTTATCGGGGCCGTTGAACAACCCGAAGTTCCTCTCAGTCTCGAGCCCTCCCTTTTGGTTCTCGTTGAACATGGCGAAGATGTACGTCTCCAGGGGCCCGGCCCTCTTGGGCGTGCCTTTGCCGACGTGGTCGATCAGGTTCTGATTGTACGCCTGCGCGTTGGTGGGGGTTGCCAGGTCGTCGCCGGCGGATGGCCACCCGCTCTCCGAGACCACGATGGGCACGTCCGACGCACCCGCCTGCTCCATGGCCGTGTACATAGCGTCGACTATGGCGTCGAAGAGGTTGGTGTAGGTGAGGCCGTTGCCGTTGTCGTTCACCGGGTTGGTGTTCGGCTGGAAGAGCGCGAAGCTGAGGTCGATGGTCGGGGTGTCCCTTTTGGCGATGTAGGGGTACACGTTGGCGAGCAGCGGCGCGCTGGTGTCCTTGAGCAGCTGGGTCACCTCCGACATATACGCGTCTTTGAACACGCCGCTGGAGGGAGGCGAGGAGGACGCGAGCACGCTCATCTTGACCGCCGTGGAAACCTTCACGTCAGGGCGGCTGGCCTTGGAGAGCGCGGCGTTGAGGTTCTTCATGGCCCGGACGATGTTCTGCGTGTCGCCGCCTTCCACCTCGTTGCCGGCGGCGATATACTTGATGCTGACGCGCGGGTAGGCCAGCACGTTTTCTTGGACCCAGGACGCCGCCAAGCCGGCGTCGGAGGCGAGGGCGGAAAGGTTGCCGTTGCCGACGTCCACGATGAGGTCGATGCCGGTGTCGCCGAGGGCCTGGAGCGTCTCGGGGTCCGGGGCGTAGATGCGCATGGCGCTGATGCCCTTGGTCCTGTAGAACTGCACCACGTCGGCCCGCGATGGCAGGGACTGGCTGTCGCCTTGCATCCCGTTGCACACGCCGATGGATTCCACCTCTGCCCACCAGCGCCAGGGATAACAGTGAGTAGATTGACAGCAATGCAAACAACCGGTGAATGTGATGAACGGAGACATGCATTCTTGCAGGTTGGTAGCTTACCGACAGGGATGGACGCCAGGATTCCGACGACCAACGCCACGGCGAGCGCGAGCGCGGAGGCAGAGCACGTACGCTGCCGGGCCATCTTCGGAAGCTCGATCAGCTTGTTAGGCTAGGAAACAGTTGAGGCACGCACGAACTCGGCTACTGTGGTACTACAACAGTAGTAGCTAGCTAGGCCTATATATAGGAGTAGGACTGGATTCCACGAGCGGCTTGTTTGGCGAGTTGGAAATAGTTTGGCGAGAATTTCCGGTTCCTAGTTATTGGTCCACCCTCGATCGTGCTCTGGTTTCCATGTTTGTTCCAATCTAGTTTGGCCCACCAGGGTTCAAATCATGGTGCTCGCATTTATTCTTGGATTTATTTTAGGATTTCCGGCGATGCGCATTCAGCCATTTTGTCTGCCTAATCACCGTGCGTGCGTACGTGACCCGGCACCTGTCGCGCCCCGAGAAACTCGTGGCCTTCCTTGTTTTCCACATCATCGATCCGTTCGTCACGCGGTGTGGTCACCTGGCCGGAAGTGTACGACGGGCATGGAATGGATAGTGGAAGAAAGGTCGTGTTGCCAAGTGCCTTGCCCTGTTGTTTTCCGTTTTAGTCCCGTGACACAGACCAACGTGTACGCCGGGTATGTATGTATCTACGTGGTTCCAAAACTGTGGCTTGTCTGTGTAGTGGAATTCCAGCGGATAGTAGACAAAATGGTGCCGTCACCGATGCTTTGTTTAGAGCATGGTGCAATTCTTCTTCTTTTTGTCCCTACTACATATACCGAGGTTACATACCGAAACAAGGCACATTATAGATTTAGAAGGACAAAAACTGATCCCTTGTGTTTTTCAGGGTAAGAAGGGGTAGAGAAAATAGCTCGGGCCGATGTCCAAGTATCAAGTGTTGTAGCTCCGGCAAGTAAAGGGGTTTCTAAAAATAGTAGCAACTATTTCAAAAAAAAACAAAAATCCAGCGCTGAGCATTTTTTGGAGATGTAAAAAGCACTTTTTGATGCTCTAAATATTTACATCATCGGTTTGGAGCACCAAAATATACCCCATCTATTGGAGATGCTCTAAGGCCTTGTACAATACTAGGTGCTTAGAAAAATAAATCGGATTTTCTGAAGGACCAGTGTCTTTATTTTATAGAGAAGACATGCTTATAAGCATCTATCTTCTACAAATAAGCACCAGTGCTTAAAGGAACACTGATTTATTTCTCCACTGGTTGTTGAGCGAGGAGAAGACACTGGCGATCATGCAGTTCGTCTGCGAGTTCTTGAATACAACGGCCACGCGGAAGGGACTGGCATGGCACCCCATGCCTTGGCCTTTGCCCTCTTCACCTGTGGCGGAGTCGCAGAGCAGCGCGGCACCGAATGAACGAGATGCCGCTCGCCGACTAGGAACCGATGATCCCACCCGTCGCTAAGGAGGACGCGGCCATGGCGGCTATCCACGAGCTGCCAGTCAATCCTCCGATCACCGAATCCAAGGGCGAAGCTTGCTGGGTTGCCGGCGTGCACGAACCTATGTGGGAGTTCGTCTAAGTTGTGGAAGAAGCCTAGCATGGCCGGAGGCCCGCGGTGCTTGTTGTTTAGCTCGCGGAGGAAATCCGGGTCGTTCACAATGCCGCGCCATGTCTTGCACACAACGGAGGCACGCGCGAGCACTGGCGGAAGGGGCGGGAGGCGGTTGAGGATCTCCAGGTGGAGCTCGTCCGGCAGACTGCCCATGGCGGCGTCAGCAAAGTGCACTTCTCTCGCAATTGGATCTGATCGCACGCGCATGAGTTCCGTGATGAAGCCTTCCGTTTGCGCCCTGCCGTGTTGCCTTCGAAGATGATTTTTAGTTTTATAAGGAAGAAACTGTAGTAACACATGTTTTTTTTAAATGGAGGCAAAAGATTTGCCTCATCTATTAAATGAGAGGAGAATAGAGTTTAAGTCGGTTACAGTACCCCACCCTACACGGCATGGCAATTACTCGCCTAATACAATTTTTCCTAGTTTCTTAGCACCGGCAGTAACCCAGAGGCTAGCCTCATCGGTAACTATTTTAAGGAGGATCGGGGGCGGCCTGCTCTTGTGCCTGAAGATCCTAGCATTCCGCTCGTTTCATATAGTCGGCGACACTAGCATGGTGAGGGAGGCCATAGCTCTCCTGTTAGGATTTGTCATGTCGGTTCTCCTAACCCACCAATCGAAGAGCGACTCATGAAGATGCCAAACGGTGGTGTCCATGTGCACAAGCCCATATCTTGCAATCACCATGTCCCAAAGCCTGATGGTAAAACGGCATTTGACAAAGAGGTGGATGCTTCTTTCTTGTTCTCTTTTGCAAAGAGTGCATAGGCCATAATTTGGCCAACCTCGGTGCTCCAAGCGATCGGCGGTCCAAATCCGGTCTTGCAAGGCTAGTCATGCGAGTAACACATGTTATATTGTTCGACACGATCTCTTGTCCTATAAATTCCATACCAAGTTGACCACGTTACAAGTTTTCTCAAAATTATAAGTACTCCCTCTATTTTTGTATACAAGGACACAAATCCATATTACAGGTACCAAGGTAGAAACTAATGCTTACTTAAGCCAATGGTGCAAGTTTGTCTTTTCTCCTCGCTCGAAGTATTAATTAATGTGTATTTTTCTCTTCAACGCACAACAAGACAACCCTCTCACTCCTCGTTGATTGATTAATGTGGTACATGAAAACCAAGCTTCTCACTCCCACATGCATGCAAGGGGTATTAATGTCCTCGGTTGCTAGTACGAGGCAAACATCATCAAGTTTACCTCGATTGATGTTAGTGGCCTTGTATAGTTGCAAATTGTAATTTTGATAGTGGCCTTGTATACAAAAATGGAGTGAGTAGCAATTTTGCTAAAGCATGTCGAGATGCGTGTGGCTATTTTCTTTTTCTTTTTTTTCCTTGTTATATTTGATTCACTCACTTAGATGTGCAATGGCTAGAGCAAATCTAGATGTGCACTAGACACGCCCAAATTATAGGTTTGTTCATGTTTTGTACGTACTCATAACTTCTCAAGGAATACAGGCATATGCACAATAAGTTTTTTTTTGGAAACATGTTTATTAAATTGAGAGGAAATATGTTTTCTATGTAACTTCTCAAGGAATCCAGACGCATACACATCAATTATTTCCTCTGACCAAATATGTTTTTTTAGCTCAGAGGAAATACCTTTGTTGACACATATTTGCACCAGGGATTAAGCAGTTAGAATATTTTCTAAGACAAAAGTATAGATATGTTCAAGTTGTCTAAGTACTCATAACTGCTCATGGAATCCAGTAGTATACACACCAATTTGTATTGAGGAATGATGTATTTCTAATTGAGAGGAAATATTTTTGTTGCCACATATGTACGAGGGATTTTGTTTTCAGTTAGAATTTTTGAAGACAAACTACAGATCGCTAATCCGTTTTTAACAGTTGTCAGTGGATACTATCAGCGTGAATACAGATCACTAATCCGCTTAACAGTTTGTGAGATAAATTATTTAAAATTTGGATTTAGGCATTAATCCTCATGACATCCACGCGAGGGCGACTAATTATCGCATGGATGGATGGCTCAATCCTTATAGGCATTTTTCTAAGACACTCGAGTGCACTTACCCTACTCAAAAAAAAAAATCTATCATAATGATATTCATAGTTCTATCATAATCATATTATATTTGTAGTTGTAATATATAAGTTAAGCAGCCAATGTTTTTCTACAGTACATGGTAGTGCAATCTGACATGACCTTTGTATTCAAAACGAAAGAGGTCTATATAATTGTGCATACTTCCTCCGTTTCTTTTTAGTCCGCATATAAGATTTGGTCAAAGTCAAACTTTGTAAAGTTTGATTAACTTTATAGAAAAAAATATCAACATCTACAATACTAAAACTATATGGTATGAAAATTAATTTCATGGTGCATCTAACAATATTGATTTCATATTGTAAATCTTGATTTTTTTTAATAAACTTAGATTTTGACCAAATCTTATATATATGCAGATTAAGAAAAACGGAGGGAGTATTACTTTGACGACGATAAAAAAACGACTCCATTTTATAATGTAAGTGCAGAAATGAAACTAATAAAGTTGGTAAAACAAAAGGTAAATGTTGGTTATATAAACAAGTAACAGTAAACAACCACGATAACAAATGAAGCCTAACTTTGCAGCGCCAGGAACATATCTTAATGGTCATGGGCGTTGAACACATCATGTACTCTTTGGCCTATGTCGCAACTTTTGGGTACGGGCAGCAGGTGGGACATAAAAGGCACCATAGGGATATACGACATTCATGTTGGCAGAAGTCTGATGCACCTTCTTGACCTCCATGGATTCAGGACATAACATGAATATGCCGATCATGGTCCACAAAAACAAAACATCAATGAAGTTAAACCGAGGGTCTGTTCTGGGCGATGGAGCAGTTGACAGACCATGAAGAATCTTGGTCAGATCGATCATCTTCTGCAGCACCCACGCATTCGCATATCTTGCCCACAAGCGCAATGTGAAACCCAATACCCCGGCGAGGCCGAGCACGGCAGTGCCCGCCTTAAAAAGACGAATATTGCCGCAATTTGGTCGCTTGAATGTGGTAAGGCTCCCTTGCTCCGTATCGTAGGCCAGAACGAGATAGTCGCATAGTGGTTGGTACAAGGTTTTGCTGATGACGGCACATGGCTCGGGGCGGATTTGACGTGCCGAATTTGGTAGTTGCAGCGGTGAGCTCCACTCACCTGTGACGGAGGAGTAGATGGTGGCCTCCAGGCAGCCTGTGCGTCTGTGGTTGCAGACGATTGCCACGCCGAAGTGGCTCGCATGGCACGACGTGCGTTGACCTATCTTGTCGGCTTCATCATCGCCGGGTACCACACCACAATCACATATCAGCGTGACACCAGTACTTTCTTGTTCACCGGACACCGGTGGCCCCTTTAGAACGAGGTGGTGGTCGCCTGACATGGGATGCCACAGCAGGAACCGATGACTCGGTCGATCCTTGAGCAGGACGCGGCCGTGCCGGCAGTCCACGAACTGCCAGTTGATCGTCCGATCGATGAATTTGAAGGAGAGTCTCAAGGGGTCGCCAGGTTGCGCCTCCACGAACCTGCGCGGGTACTCACCGTCGTCCGCATTGTGGAAGAAACCCACAGTGACGGGCGCCCCGCTGCGAGCAAGGTAAAGCTCGCGGAGGAACTCGGGGTTGTTCACGACGCGGCGCCACTCCCGGCAGACGGCGGAGGCGCGGGCGAGCACATGGGGAATCGGGGAGAGGCGGCGCAGGATTTCGAGGTGCAGCTCCTCCGGCAGGCTGGTTCCTATGGCGGCGGCGGCGTCACAGCGAAACTCTTTTTTTTTTCATCATACGCCGGGTTGCCGCATAAAAATCCCAGGAACCTAGGCCAATACAAAATAACTCCTCTCCACATCCCAGGAACACAGGACTAGCTGCGTATATATGCACGATCTGACCCAACACCCGAGGCCTAGTACGATCCGGACTCATATTCATACTACTTGTATACGGACTCGATTTGAAACTCACGCACGCGGTCGAAAGACGAAAGGGAGCCCTGGGGTTGAGTCTCTATATGCATTTGGGTGTCCGGTTGTGTAGGGCTGTTGGAACCACTGGCTCTATGCATCATACGTGTCTGGCGCTAATACGATGTGCGATGACACCTGCACGGCTGCACCAAGGCCTAACTAACTCAAATACAAAGTTACAAACTGTTTGCATTGCAATGGACTTTCCAAATTCAACACATCATGGTGCAGACAAGTCTGAATCCTACCTGAATAAAAGCTCAAGACAATGTAATATGGCTGTGCGTGCTCCCGTTCTCCATCCGTATCCAGGAGCGGACAGAGAAAGGCTTCTCGGCAATCTCAACGATCCTTGCCCCTCTTGGCCAGTCACCATATCCGCCGTGACCCGTGTGCCGCGCGAAACACAACCACAGTTTCTCGTACGGGCAGCACCAGTCCAGCCCGTGGTTGTGCCCCACGAAGATCGCCTTCAAAAGGTTACCACATTACACAACTCGAGAGATGATCCGGCATGCAGTTCATGAGAGTTTCAGACAAAGTAGTAGTAGTATACCTTAACTGAAGATCTCTTGGCAAGAGCGTCCATCATGCCCCATTCGGCTACCTGTGGCGCCACATCTTCCTCATTCAGGGAGCCAACGCAGGGCTTTGTTATCTCAGTCTTGGCCTTTGGAGCCACCTTGACGTATGCTGTGCTCGGTATGTGCCAGAAGATGATCTCTGGAATCCTGCAGAGGCTCGCAAAGATGATCCAAATTGTGCAACATCAACATGCAAATGTCACTATGTCAGCTCAGTTGTTGAGTAAGAATTGTGGCAAGTTAGTTTTTGACCTGCCATCTGGATTGAGGGACTGAGACTGGTAGCAGAACCACCGGACCTGTGCAGAGGATATGACTTCCGGGTACGATCCACCGCCGGAGTCTAGGAAATACATGAGCAGAGCAGGGTCTGGTTGCTTCTCATGCGAGAGCACCGGCAGCACGTAGTTGGAAACGCCCGGCCAGAGCTCCTGGGGTCCGACCGACGAGCGCGATAACCCGTCGCGGTTGAGCTCGGCCGTCATCAGTTCGATGCGTGCCGTCCCTCTGAAGCTGCACCCGGAACCATTCACGGCACACACACTACTTCCCGCGGACTGGTTGAGCAGAGAAATCAGAGGGAATTGTAATGTTCGGTTACCTGAGGTTGGCATGGACGCCGCAGGCGAGCAGTGCCCCGGCGGGATGCCGGCCGTGGAGAACCACTCAGGCGGCCACTCGAAGGGCATGTCGTCGTGGTTGCCGAACACGGTGGACCACGGGACGCCCCTGCGCCGGGGATGAGAAATCGCCATGTCCCAGTACAGGGTGGCGTTGGGGATCGGCACGTTGTTGGCTGTCACGAGGTCGCCGAGGTACACCACGAAATCTGCCAATAATACAAGAGTAATTTGGAATGGAAGGTGAACATTCAGAGGAAAGCTGGAATTCAGTGAAAGATTCAGGGCAACTGCTTACCAGGCTTCTCGGCGTCGAGCACGGTGGCCATGACGCGGTCGGATGCGACATCCTGCGCGGGGCCCCAGACCACGATCCAGTGTCTGCAAAAGGCTTCTCGACGGGTCATCACTGCTGCCTGCCTGTGCAGCCGCTCCTCGACGGGTCACGGTCACAGTGGGCCGAGACGCACGGACGTGGCACACTGGCACGTCGTCCCATCTTGTGAAGTTCGTACGTTAGATTATCCAAAGGAATTCACAAAATTATATGCGTCCTTTGGCCAACTGATGGCGATGTTCAGGTTGGTTTATCAGAAGAAAGGCAGAGGCATCAAGAATATCCTTTGGGCACCAAGAATATGCGGCTGGTGGCGATTCGATCGAGCGAAATCCCTGCCACCTATGTTTTTTTAAATTAGCTCGGTGAAGAGTAAAATCGAAAAAAAAAATCTGATTTTGTTATTTTTAGAAACATTGACAAATATTTCAAGTGCTTGCAAAAATTCATCATGGAATCACATTAATGTAAGGCTTAGAAAAATAATAAAATCAATGCTTCAATATGCTTTTGGAAGTATTGATTTTGATTTTTTTTACTATGTCTTCTTCGTATGTGATTCCATGACGAATTTTTGTAGGGCAGTGTTGGGCGCCAGATCTACTCCTAGTCGTCTTGTTCCTCCCTTCTCGATCTCTTCCTTCGTTTCCTACCCGCCTGCGCACCAGAGCCGCACGAACAACACGCGTGAGAGAACCCCCACCCCACCATCCCGACCAACCCCAACACCGATGACCTTGCCGGCTCGCCGCCCGCTCGCCATCCTCGCTCTCGGAAAGCCGCAATTCCAGGAGCCCACCCATGGTTGCAGGAAAAATCCCACGCCAGTCGAAGCTTCCATGGTTGCCTGTCACAGGGAAAAAAAGTGTGCCCGTCGTCGTCTGGTTGCAGCAAAAATAAAACGTGCATCATCCCCACCGGAAACACTTCATTGTCGTGATTGTAGCAAATCTGAGTGCCAGTTGTAGCTTTCCTGCTGCCGGTTGAAGCAAAAAATGCAGCTCCACCGGACCACCGTTGTAGCTCTGCTAGACTGCGGTTCTAGCTCTTGTGGCCATAGTTGCAGCTCCCCTTGCCTGGTTGTAGCACGTCATGCCGGCGGCCATGTCGTCCGCAGTCACCGATGCAAAAAACAAAGTCCACCCGTAGTAGCAAAACCAACAACGGTTGTAGCAAAAAATCGCTGTCCCTCATCTCACCGTGGCTGTTTGTAGCAAAAAGAGATGTGGGTTGTAGCACCCAGGCTAGTCAGTTGTAGCAAAAAATCCCCATGGTTGTAACCTCGACATCCGCCAGTTCCAGCAAAACTGCGCCGATAGGTTGTAGCACCGAGGCTCATTGGTTGTAGCAAACAATCACCATGGTTGAAACCTGGAAGACCACCGATTCCACTAAAATTGCACCGAGGGGTGTAGTCCCATCATCGCCCATTGCAGCTTCGGCGTGGACGGATCCGGCGAGCCAAGCAGAGCTCCGGTGGCGCGAATCCAAAGCAGATCTGGCCAAGGGCGGTCGGATCGGCTGATTCCCGTGGCGACGGTGCCTTGGGAGGCCTCCGGGCGTCGACGGTTGGCCATGGCAGTGGGGCCTGAGAAGGAGACAGAGAAAGGGCAGGCAGAGACGAGCGACGAGAGAAGTGAAAAAGAGGAAGAAGA
>NC_041385.1:800368244-800373960 GCF_002162155.2 Triticum dicoccoides
CGTGTCGCTACCCAAGTCGGTAGGTGTGTTCGCGCGTGGACGTGACCGGCCGGAGCTTTGGCTGGTGCTCACCGTGAAACTTTTTCCTTTTTGTAAGACTTGAAACTTTTGCCAATGTTTCTAAAAAGTCAGTTTATAATTTATAATTTTTTATTTTACTATCATCCAATCGCATTTGAGCTCGAGCTGAGAAACTCTGCGTGCAGAAGACCACACTACAATGCCTGCAAAATACTTTCTTGGTGCCACGATGACGTGCCGTCGCTGCTCTGTGCCTACTCCTGGATTGGTCACTATCACAGTCAACATCAGAGTTGGTACGTGGCACCTCATCTCGTGAGCTTGGTATGTTAGATTAAGAAAAACGGAACGAAAATCCAAATGACAGCGACTTGTTCTCAGGTTAGTTTATCAGAAGGTGTAGGCTGGCAGAATATGCTCTGAGTGGAGGAGATGAAATTCGCCCCGAACACCGCCACGGCCAGCCTTTAGGATCGATCCTTCTAGCACTTTCTCCTAAGTAGTTTGTACGCACGCGTACCAGGAGAATTGGCACGTGCACGGAGAATAGTCGCGAAAAGTCCGCTGCACGCACCTGGCTCTCACCTCCACCCCCGTCATCACCTACATCAAGACCAGACCACAGTGACCGACCCAGTGGGCGTCACGTTCTGCGTCACTCGCGTCGGATCCCCTACGTGCCTGCCTGCGCTCGTTGCAGAGACACTATAACTCACTTGCTGACTTGCGTCCAGCAAAGGACGGTGGTTTCCATTCTTTCGTCCGAACAGGGTACTCCCTCCATTCATAATGTAAGACTTTTTTTTGACACAAAACGTCCTACATTATAAGATAGAATGTAAGACTTTTTTTTACACAAAATGTCTTACATTATAAGACAGAGTAAGTATATGTATACTTCTTTGAAAGACACATCGTATTGTGTACACGTATGTATGCATTAATCCGACACTACAAGTTCTGCTTTTCTTGGGATGGACATAGACGTATAGAAATTAATTTAGTCTGGTGATTCTGTAGCACTAGCACTAGTAGTAGCAGCATTACCATTTGGTTCCGGTTTCCTTGGTTCAACTTTGACTAATGTAAGACGTTTTTTTTGACACGAAACGTCTTATATTACGAAACAGAGCAAGTGAAAGTATATGTATATTTCTTTCAAAGGCACATCGTATTGTGTAAATATATGTATGCATAAATTCGACATTAAAAGAGGTTCCTGATGCTCTTTTTCAGATGGCCCCAACGAAAGCACCGGGGTTGATGGTTTTACGACCAGCTTCTTCCAACGGCATTGGCATTTGTTGAAGGACTACGTGACTAATGCAGTGTTAAGCTTTCTAAATGGGGGCGACCTACCGATTGGGTTCAACGACACTTCCATTACCTTAATTCCAAAGGTACGGTACCCCCAAACAATTTCTCAATACCGCCCCATTGCGCTATGCTCTGTATTATATAAGATTGCAACTAAGGTTATAACTAACCGTTTGAGGGGTTGTATGGATGAGATAATTAGCGAGGAACAAAGTGCATTTGTCCCTGGGCGACTGATTACTGACAATGTACTGGTGGCTTTTGAAAGTGTGCACACTTTACGTCGGAGAAAGAAAGGCCAAACCATGCATGTGCAGTGAAGCTAGATATGATGAAAGCATACGACAGAGTGGAGTGGCACTACCTTGAGGCTATTATGGCGAGGTTGGGCTTCAGTGGAGTTCTAATCAGCTTAATTATGAAATGTGTCACCTCTGTGCGTTTCTCTGTCAGGGTTAATGGGGAGCTTCAACCCTACTTCACACCCTCTCGGGGGCTTCGACAAGGGGATCCCGTGTCACCATACTTATTTCTGCTCTGTGCAGAGGGTTTCTCGTCATTACTCAAATATCATGGTCACATTGATAGGGGTATCAGGACGAGTATTCGGTCACCATGGGTGAGTCATTTGCTTTTCGTGGATGACTGTTTGATTTTTCTCAATGCTAACTCCAATAGTGTGGACAGATTGAATGATATTCTGCGGATTTATGGTGAAGCTTCAGGTCAAAGTGTGAATAAGGATAGAAGTGCCATTTCTTTAGCCCGAACACACCCAGCTCCACCAGGCAGGCTGTCAAAGGAACATTAGGTGTCATGGTGGAAGCGTTTAGCGACAGATATACCTTGGCTTACCTACTCCTGTTGGACGGATCACGAGTTGCACTTTCGAGCACATTGGTGAGAGGTCCAGAAGCAAAATGCAGGGATGGTCTGAGAGGCTCTTTGCATGCGCTGGAAAAGTGACACTCATTAAAACCATCATCCAGGCGATCCCTACTTATAGTATGAGCTGTTTCCTGCTAACGAAGAAGGTTTGTGCAAAACTGACGTCAAGCATGGCACGGTATTGGTGGAGTAGTTCCATTGATAAAAGGTCGCTTCATTGGATCTCTTGGAAGGAGCTGACAAAACCAAAATGTCAAGGAGGCATGGGCTTCTAGGATTTACATATGTTCAACCTAGCTCTTCTCGGCAAACATGGATGGCGTTTCATGACAAATCCTGCATCTCTTTGCACAAGAGTTATGAAGGGCAGGTACTTTCCAGATGTTGATTTCTTGCAAGCTGCTGTACCCAAGGCCGCGTCAGCAATTTGGCGGGCCATCATGGCAGGTCGTGAGGCCTTGCTTGCGGGTATTGTTATGCAAGTTGGCGATGGTACTTCTATCAATGCATGGATTGACAAGTGGATCCCTACAACACCTACAAGGACACCATTGTTGACACCAATGGCACCTACTATCTCACTTGTCAGCGACCTGATTGATGTAGATAACTGGTCCTGGAAACAGGATCTAGTCCGACAGAATTTTATCGCACAGGATGCAGAGGCTATACTGAATATTCCTCTACGACGCAGCGGGGGCGCAAATACAATGGCATGGGCACATGAGAGGATAGGTAACTACACCGTTAAGTCAGCGTACTGAGCTCTAGTGATTCAGAAAGAGCATCAAGCTCGAGAAGAAGGACCGAATACAGAAGCTTCAGTTAATAAGCAGCAGTTGTGGAAAGCTCGGTGGTCTCTCAAGGTGGTACCTAAAGTATGTGTGTTCTGGTGGAGAGTACTCCGTGGTATTCTGCCAGATGAATGCACGCTAAAGTATCGACATATTCGAGTTATCAGCACATGCAAGCTTTGTCAATCACATGATGAAGATCTACAACATGCCATGTTCTGTTCACATGCTCGAGGTTTTTGGGATGAAGCACGCAAGCTCTTGGATATCAAACTACCGCGCCTTCATCCCACAATTTGGGCAGCTGATATTTTATGTGAACCAAGGTTCTCACCAAGAGAACGAGCAACGATCATCACTGTGATGTGGTCCCTTTGGACTTCCCGTAACAGATGGACGTATGATGGGGATAAATTGGATCCGGCCAACTCCATGAGGCTTACTCGAGAAGCTCTGGCCCTGCTTGATATTCCAGTACAACACATAAACGTCTTGCCAGGTCATGGTTGGCGGCCTCCGAAACCAGACCAAGTCAAGATAAACACCGATGCAGCTGTTGTTCACGACGAAGGCAAAAGTGGAGCTGGTGGTGTCGCAAGATCATCCACAGCCCTATTGGGTGCTTGGTGCAAACCTCACCCTGGAGTTACAGACCCCATGATAGTGGAGGCCCTTGCTGCTCGGGATGGAGTAATCTTTGCAAATCTCAGAGGGTTCACGCGGGTGCTGGTAGAGACCGACGGCCTGGAGGTGGTTAAGCTCATCTTTGTGCAAAACTTGCTTGCACGGTGACTGGCACCGAAAGCTGGCTTACGGAGACTCCAAGCTTCCTGATCAGCAGCCTTATTGTTGACTGTCCAGATAACGCTTTTGTTTGAATAAAGCTCTAAATTTCCTGAGAAAAAATCCGACATTAAAAATTCTTTTCTTGGGATGGACATAGACGTATACGAATTAATTTAGTCTGGTGATGCTGTAGCACTAGCAGTAGTAGCATTACCATTTGGTTTCGGCTTCCTTCGTTCAACTTTGACTTACCGTTGACTCACTCCGTACGCGGCGGCTATATACGTGCCATGCACAGCCACCGCTCGATCCCATTCACAAATCCACAGCTCGACCACCTGACAGCTCGACGCAAGGGCAGGCGCAATGAGCAGCAGCAACAACGGCGGCAACAATAGCACTGCCGGCCGCGGCACGACCGCGACACCGCCGAGGCCGCACTGGAGGACAAGGGACCCTACCGCCACCGTCGTCTACGTCGTGCCACCTTCCCAGTTCCGCAGCGTCGTGCAGCAACTCACCGGCGCCGCGTCGCCCAACACGGCCACATCCGACGCTCAACGTTACGTTGTTGCGCCCTGCGTCGTCCACGCCAACGCGGGCCATGCGGCGGTTTGGAGTCGTGTTGAAGGTGGTGGCGGCGAGGGGGCAAGTCGTGGTACCGGTGGTGACAGGACGACGACAACGACGATGAGACAGATGTTGGAGGAGTGCATGGCTTGGGCTTCCGACGACCATGACGAAAACTAGCTTCATAGTATAAATCGGTGGCACGAGCTACGCATAATTTTTCTGTTTCCAAACAGACGGTTAACTAGGGTGTGCAATTGTTGTTTCCGACCTCAATCGTCACCAAAATCAAACATGATGGACATGCATTCCCTTACCTGATGGGAAAAAACAAAAGAAATAGATATTGGAGAAATTTTTCCATGATGGGTGATTGGGAGTTTATTTCACAGAAAATCAAGAAAACTCATAATAGGGTAGCAGATTGTTTGACTAATTATAGCTGCACTGAATCGTGTACTGCAGAGTGATAAAGAGTAGATGTCCTTCATGTTGTGAGGACTTATGGTCAATCGATTCTAACCCTATGATTCATGAATAAAACTCCCTTTTAATGTGCAAAAAAAGTTTACCCAGTCCAGATATACTTTAAGAGAAACTATTAGGGTGTTAGCATACTTGCCACCGGCATTCTGGCACCACATATAGGCCGACCAGGAGCTAACCATGAGGAAATTAAGGTGCGACATGGGGCAGAAGGCCAGAAACAATGAACCGGAGTCAGATGGATAAAGTATGTACTTCCTCCGTTCGCGAATAAATGTACATCTAACTTTTATACTAAGTTAAAATTTTGAAAGTTTGACCAACTTTATAGAAAAGACTAGTACTCCCTCCGTTCCATAATGTAAGACTTTTTTGACACTAGTGTAATGTCAAAAAAGGTCTTACATTATGGGACAGAGGGAGTAGCATATATGACATCAAATTGGTACATATGAAACCACATTTCAATACGAATCTAATAATACTAATTTAGTGTCATAAATGCTGCTACTTTTTCCTATGAAAGTTGGTCAAAATTTTAAAACTTCGACTTAGGACAAAATCTAGATGTACACTTATTCGCAGACGGAGGAAGTACCCCTTCCAGCTCTCCCTCGCCATGGGCGGGCGGAGCCTGCAGCCTCGCATGATGCACAAGCTGTTGCTTTCCCCCACCAGGATCCTCGCCGTCCCGTCATTCTCCACGGGAACCCACCCGCCCTTGTGCTCGTCGTAGTGGGAGACCTCATACAGATGCTCATTTAGGAATTAGGATCGAGCCTCTCCTGTCGGTGGTGCTCACCATCCAAAGGTTGTCATGGTCCACCGACACTAGTAGAAACCGGAGCTTTAAA
>NC_041385.1:800374368-800460846 GCF_002162155.2 Triticum dicoccoides
CCCCCCCCCCCTTAGTACCGGTTCGGCACGAACCGCCACTAAAGGCCCACCACGTGGCTTGAGCTCGCGCCTGGTATGGGGGACCTTTAGTACCGGTTGGTGTTACCAACCGGTACTAAATGTTTTTCTTTTTTGAAAATTTTGTTAAAAATATTTGATTTTCTTTTGATTTTTAATTTTTTGAATTATTTTAACCTCTAATCACAACTGCTTAATTTAATATCTAATCTCTAATCACCCCTCGTCATTCTAAATCATCTAACTTCCCGAACGCTTAACTTTCGGGTTCTATTCTCCCTCGTTCCAAGTCTGCACTTGTTGTTTTCCTGACAAATGTAAGCTGTCAATCCTATTAACCCTCAGCAGTTTAGCTTGAGCATTAGGTCACACGTTTCACCGTTTGAGTTTGGAACTATTATTCTAAAAAACATTTAGTAACACTAATATTTCTTGAATAAGTTTGACCATAGTTTGACCAGATTTGACCAAAATTCAAAAAATTGAAATAATTATTTAGTAACACTAATATTCTTTAATAATTATGTAGCAACATTAATACTTCTTGAATAAGTAGTTTGACCATAGTTTGACCAGATTTAACCAAAATTAAAAAAACTGAAATTATGTAGCAACATTAATACTTCTTGAATAAGTAACACTAATATTATTGCGTAATTATTTAGTAACACTCTATATTTCTTGAATCAGTTGTTTGACCGGTTTGATACGATTTAACCAAAATTTTAAAAAACATAAATTAGAGCATATCTTTTTTCCTTTTACAATTTTGTCATTTCAAAAATTGTCCTAAACCCTAAACTCGGGACTTAAAACATCGGAAACTCTATGCTAAACAGTAAAAACTAAGGGTTTAAACCATAAAACCTAACCCTAAACTCTGAAATCTAAACCCTAGCACTAAACGCTAAAAACGTCTAAAACGGCCAAAAACTCTATTTTCCCTTTGGAATTTTGTGATTTTAAAAAATTGTCGAAACAGAAAACTTGTCGTTTTAGCGGATCAATCTTTTTGTTCTGCAAATTTTGATATATTATATGTATTTTTATGAATTAGGATGATTTAGTTATGATTTTTCCAAGTTTGAAAATTGCCATATAGTCCCGGTTTGTGTCTCCAACTGGGACTATAGGTTAGACCCCTTTAGTGCCGGTTCGTGGAACGAACCTGTACTAAAGGTTGGTCCTTTAGTACCGGTTTGTGCCACAAACCGGGACTAAAGGGGCTCGTGGGGCCCTGGCCCGACGCCAGCCTGCCACCACCCCTTTAATACCGGTTCGTGGCACGAACCGGTACTAAAGGTTCAACACGAACCGGCACTAATGCATAGCCGTTCGAACCGGTACTAATGGTACCATTAGTACCGGGCCAAAATCAAATCGGGACTAATGTGTCTCATATAAGGTCCTTTTTCTAGTAGTGCGACTCAACGAGCACTGCCCATGCACTCCTGGTCTGTGAAAGGAGAGAAGAGGATCCAACACAGCTTTTCCATTCATCGGGTGCCAGTTATATACAAGTTACAGAGGGCACCACTGATCCTTAGGACGTGCGCTAGACCACGTACTGCACGTACGTGATGTGGTGATCGTGTGTGTTGACCCTGAGAGCACACACGCACGCACACTTATGCTAAACTAACCACTGATGCATTCACTAGTCTAACACACCCTGCAGTCGTGACGTCGATGTTGGAGACGCAAAGACTGGATCGGAAGCATTGAAAAATCTCCGTCGACAGTCCTTTGGTCATCACATCAGCGAGCTGTTGGCGAGTTGGGATGTGGAGCACGCGAAACTGGCCGAGAGCAACACGCTCACGGACGAAGTGAATGTCGAGCTCAATGTGTTTTGTCCGGCGATGATGAACGGGGTTGCTGGACATGTAGACGGCCGAGACGTTGTCGCAGTAGACAAGTGTAGCGGTGGTGACGGTGCAGCGGAGCTCGCCGAGGAGCTGGCGAAGCCAAACACACTCTGCCACGACGTTGGCAGCGCCACGGTACTCAGCCTCGGCGCTAGAGCGTGAGAATGTGGCCTAACGCTTCGAGGACCACGAGATGAGTGCATCGCCGAGGTAGACGCAGAAGCCAGAGGTAGAGCGCCGCGTGTTCGGGCACCCCGCCCAGTCTGCATCAGTGTAAGCGCGCAGGTCCAACATCGAAGAGGCACGGAGGTGGAGGCCGAGTGCGGTGGAGCCCCGGACATACCGCAGAACACGCTTGATCAACCCGAGATGAGACTCACGGGGATCATGCATGTGAAGACATATTTGCTGCACGGCATAGGCGAGCTCGGGGCGAGTGATCGCCAGGTACTGGAGCGCCCCGACAAGGCTGCGGTAGGCCGTCTGAAAGAACATGCGGTGCCCGCATGTTTGGTTTTGATAATTGATGACGATCTCTATGGACTAATGGTTGCCTTGAGTTATATCTGAAGGTTTTGTCCATAGGCTTTTCTTGAAGTCCATGTGTTGGTTTCAAGGAGTTTATGAGTTGACCAAGGTGTTATTAAGGAATTATCCAAAGATTGGTCATGTGAGTGTTGAGCTTATTGCAAGCATGTCTTGAAGAATAAGATTGTGTGATCATTCATGTCCACCTTCAAGACATCATCCAAATGAAGAGAGTTGGAAAGATTCAACATACAAAGCGCACAAGATGTACCGAGGGATCAAGTGATCCCATGGTATGGTAAGCATTGTCCATTACGCTTTGTGTGCTAACCCATGGTCTTCGTGAGAGTTCTTTGTGGGGTTAGGTTACAGTGTGCAAGTTCAAGTGATGTATCACGAAGAGATCAAGTGCTTGAAGCTTGCCGTCCATTGTGGTGACAATGGACTTGTGAAGATCAGCGGAAGAGTGGCTCACCCATAGTGGAGTATGGGGGAGCAATCAACTAGTCTTCATCGAGCCAACGCAATCAAGAAAGGTGGTCCATCTTGAGGAGGAGTAGATCGTCATCATCTAGCTCAAGTGGATTTTGTGCAAGGCAAAGGTTTGCCCTTGATAGGTTTTCTATTTTACCGGTCTCATGGTAGTTGTGGGAGACCGATTTATAGGATCGATTGCCGTACTATCAAGGGGGGTTCTCGATGAGTTGCTTGATCGTATCGTTCGTAGAGAGTTCAAACCATTGCATCCTTGCATCATCTTTATTGGTTCTTGTTTGGTTCTTCTCCTTGTGAGATTTGGAGCTTTTGGTCATCTTGATGACAAGCTTGAGTTCATCAAAAACGGAGTTTGCATGCGTCTTCTATGATGTTTTCGGTGTTGGAGGTTTTACCGGTCTTATCCAAGGAAGGGTTCTCACCATTTTCTTTTGGGCCTTTTCTCATTTTCTTATTATTGGTATTTCTATCAAGATTGTGTTAGCCCTTGTCGCTAGCTTTCCAACAAACTTGGTTTCATCGAATTCGGAGTCCGAATGAAGAAGTTGTGGTAGTTTTGGTGTTCTGAAAAGGCTGCAGCGGTACTACCGCGGGTAGGAGCGGAAGTAATTTTTTACTACCGCCCTTGGGAGCGGTACTACTGCTTGGAGCAGTACTACCGCGGCTACTTCCGTGGCTACTTCCGCTCGGGACCAAAATCTCGTCACAAGTCCAGCGGTGGTAGGCACGGATGTAATTTTTTAGTACCGCTCGCAAGCAGTAGTACCGCTATCCTTAGCAGTAGTACCGCTACCCCTAGCGGTAGTACCGTGATGTCAAGCGGTACTACCGCTCGGTGCGGGCTGTGAGCATAACGGTTAGATTTTTCCCCACCTATAAAAGGGGGTCTTCTTCCCCATTGAACCTCATCCTTTGAGCTCGTGTTCTTCCCCCATTGTTGACCTTCTTCGAGCTTGCTAACTCTCAATCCCTCCATGGATTCTTGCTAGTTCTTGACGGAAAAGAGAGAGGAGATCTAGATCCATGTTTCCACCAATCACTTTCTCCTCTAAGTGAGGGGAACCCCTTGGATCTAGATCTTGGAGTTCTTCGTGTTCTTCTTTCGTTCTTCCTCTCATTTTCCTCCCTAGCATTAGTTGCTTTGGTGGGATTTGGGAGAGAAGGACTTGGGAACTCCGTGTGCCCTTGCCATTGCATTTGGTGCATCGGTTTGAGTTCTCCACGTGATACGTGGAAGTTACAAGTTGAGAAGCTTATTACTCTTGGGTGCTTGGTGCCCTTGAGCTTGTTCATCTTGGGTGCTTAGGCGCCCTAGACGGTTGGTGGTGTTCGGAGCTCAACCATTGTGGTGTAAAGCTCCGGGCAAGCGTAGGGGTCTCCAATTAGGTTGTGGAGATCGCCCCGAGCAATTTGACGGGTACCGGTGACCGCCCCCAAGGGTTGCCAAAGTGTACGGGTTCGGTGACCGCCCCCAAGGGTCGCCATTTGTACGGGTTCGGTGACCGCCCTCAAGGGTCCCTTAGTGGAATCACGACATCTTGCATTGTGCGAGGGCGTGAGGAGATTACGGTGGCCCTAGTGGCTTCTGGGGTAGCATTGTGCCTCCACACCGCTTCAAATGGAGATTAGCATCCGTAACGGTGTGAACTTCGGGATACATCGTCGTCTCCGCGTGCCTCGGTTATCTCTTACCCGAGCCCCTTTACTTATGCACTTTACTTTGTGATAGCCATATTGTTCTTTGTCATATATCTTGCTATCACATAGTTGCTTATCTTGCTTAGCATAAGTTGTTGGTGCACATAGGTGAGCCTAGTTGTTGTAGGTTTTGTGCTTGACAAATTAACCGCTAGGTTTATTCCACATTTGTTCAAGCCTCTACCGTAATTATTTTAAAACGCCTATTCACCCCCCCATCTAGGCGACATCCTCGATCTTTCAATTGGTATCAGAGCCTCGTCTCTCTTTGTTGGGTTTAACCGCCTAGAGAGTAAAGATGTCAACTAGAGGATTAGGATTCTCTGACACTCTTAGTTTCGATGGCACAAATTTTGATGTTTGGGTAATTCGCATGCTTAATCTCTTTAGGGTCATGGACCCAAATTTAGAGCGAATTGTAGATATGGGTTTTTCTCCTCCAAAGGATCCCCAAAGATTATCTTTAGAGGATGAGAAAAACTCTTATCTCAATGCTCAAGCCTCTAATGTGCTTTTTGATGCTTTGAGCAATGTAGTTATTTTTCAAGTCATGCCATTCCGGGATGCTCATGAGTTATGGACAAAGCTTCAAGATAAATATGGTGTGTCCAAGATTTGTGGGGATGGTTGTTCTCCCTCCACCTCCGGTCATATAGTCTTCTCAACTTCTTCTACTTCACCTACATGTAGTTTGCCACAAGGTAATGATATGGTGAGTAGTGTTGGTCATTGCAATGATGATAGTATGCTTATTGTGGATGATCCTTCATCACTATATTATTGCAATGCTCCCTCTTTGGGCTTTAACACTTCGAGCACTCCAAATGTTTCACATGTTTGTGTTGATAGTCCTTGCATATCATGTAGAAATTGCTTGACTAAATATCACGATGATATGCTTGCTATGTCTTGTTGCCATGATAAAAATGCATCTATTTTCTCGAATTGTTGTGCTAACAATGTAGAGGAAACCGAACACTCCATGGAACAAGATGTGGTGTTTAATGGTGCCTCAAGGGATCCTACATCATCATCTATTGCGTTTTTCCTTATGGCTAAGGCGTCAAAGGTATCTCCTACTTTGTACCCCAATATGTCTCTTGATGATGATGTTGATGCTAATGATGATGAGGATAATGATGAAGAGAATGATAATGTTGCCTCCTTAAAAATTAAGGGGGAAATGGTTTTAAAGCTCTTCATAAAAATAAAATTGCTCATTCCAACTTCATGGAAATTATGTCCATTGCTATTGAGAGCAAGAAATATATTGATGAGTTGGAATCTCGTCTTGAGGAGCATGAGGTCAACATTGATAAAATGGAAGGTCATGGGCGTGATTACGCTAATGAGATTGCGGACCTCTCTCAAGCTCTTGAACTTGGACAAACCACCAAGGAATCTCTTGAGGAGACTTTTGCTCTAGAATTGTCTAGAGTGAAGGAATCTACTGATAGAGCTCTTGAGGTGGCCAATGTTTTTGAAACTAAAAATGCTAAGTTTGAAGTTGCTCATGCTAGACTCCTTGAGGATTTTGAGCACCTCGAAAATGGCTCAAGGGTCATCAAGGGTGAGCTCATCAAACTCACTGAGTCTCATGCTCAACTTGAAGCTTCTTATTTAAAAGAGCTTGCCAAGTTGCCTTCTCCTCTTGTTGTTAATGATGATGCTTGTGCTACTAATTCTATTACTTGTGAAGCATCCATTTTGAAGGAGAATGTTGAGCTACGGGCTCAACTTGAGGTGCTATCTTGCAATTATGGGAAATTGGAAGAAAGTCATGAAAAGCTCTCAATCTCTCATGATGATATTCTAGTATCCCATAGTGTGCTAAATATAGCTCATGAGGCCATGATTGCTAAGGTAACATCTAGTGAGCCTCATGTGGATACTAGCACTACTTCTAGTCAAAATAGTATATTGCCATGTGCTAGTCCTTGTAATCCATCTACTCACAATGTTGGTACATCTTGTGATGAATTTCTTTCCTTGCCTTGTTGCTCTAACGATGAAGCTTATACTTCCTCTAGTACTTGTGTTGAGACTAACCATGTAGAGGAAATCAAAGAGCTCAAGGCCCAAGTCACTTCTTTGAAGAAAGACTTGGAAAAGTGTCATGAAGGGAAATCCACACTCAACAATATCTTGAGTGTGCAAAAATCCCCCAATGACAAAGGTGGACTTGGATTCAACTCCAATAAAAATAAGAAGTCCAAGATGAACGAAAATAAGGGCCAAGAACAAGTCAAGAATTCGGCCAAGATTGTTTGCTTCAAGTGCAAAGTAGAAGGGCATCATGTTAGATCTTGCCCATTGAAGAAGAAGGTCATTAGTGTCAAGCAACAAGGGAAGAGGGCACAAGTTCAATCTCATGCTCAACCTCAAGTTGAAGAAAGGCCACTTCCCAAGAAAACTCAAGCTAATGCTTCTCTTGTGGAAAAATCAAGTGAGAAGAAAGTGAAGAGTAGACATTGCTACTTATGTCGTGAGAAAGGTCACGTCGCTTCTTCATGCACTAGTGGTAACTTATCCAACCCAATTATTATTGATGCTATCTATTCTCTTGGGAAGGATAAGGTTGGCAATGTGTTTGCCAAGTTTGTTGGTACTCAAAGTGGTGTCAAGAAAAGAACCATTTGGGTAGCCAAGCCTATTGTGACTAACCTCTTAGGACCCAACTTGGTTGGGGACCAACAAGCTCAAACTTGATCAATAGGTGTTTTTGGAGGTCATTGGAGACTTGACTACATTATGAAGAATTAAGGGGACTTCATCTTTCTTGTTGTCTCAAGCCAAGTCAATTGGGTTGTCAAGTTTCTATCTTATATCCAATATGCCTCCTTGCGGTAACTTGTACTTAAATTGTTTACATTGAAAGTTACTTGCCCCTTTGCATGTTTTGGTTTTGTTCCTTTCATGTGTTTGTATATGACGTGTCTCCAAATTGCCGTTGTGTATGTTGGTTTACACATCATGTACTTGTGTGTCGTTCGTTGAGCCTTAGTGCATCTTGTTTATTTCTTAGTTGGCTCTTGTGAGAGATTAATGGAATATCCATTATGGGGGAGTGGTGTGCTTTGTGCACCTCACAATCCTATAAATGTGTGCACATGAGTAATACCATCTAGTATTGATATTTCAAGATTATCTAGTCGCTAGGTGGTATATCTCTCATGAGAAATTCAAATTCTAAAAATTCCATTGATTATCTCGTGTTGGATCCTTTTATTGCCTCTTGTTAAGTTTTCTTCATTGGTATCACATTATGGGGGAGTAATATGCAATGTATATTACTAGCCTAGAAAATGTGTACATTTGAGATGTTGTCACCTAGTGTTGATATTGTAGATTATCTTGTTTCTAGGTGGCATGTTAGCTCTACAAGTTGCAATTTGCTTGTGTGTGGTGTGAAGATGATGTTGGATATCCTTGCTATCTACCACCGGGAATTCTTTCCATCTACTTCTTATCTTTTGACAATTGGTAGTCATTTATGTGTGGTAGAATTTATTGATCATCTTTACATTGGCTTTTGTTTTACTTGCCTTTTCTCTTGCCAAGGATTGTGTCAACTCCCCTTGTCTTCCATACCACTTGTGGATCTTGTTTATTTCTTGTTCTTGTCTAGTGTTTTCTAGATATAGTGAAAGCGGTGATCCCACCTTGTGCATTTTGTATTCAAATACAAATCCTATATAATGCACAACTCGTGGGGGGAGCTATTCTATTTTCTTCAGAACACTCTTCTTGTGATCCTTATCAAGTGTGTTTTGGTGGAAGGCAAGCCATTTCTTTTTGGTACTTTGTGCCATCATGAAACTTTGCTGAGAGCTTGGTTTGTTTGGAACCATCCTCTCTTTGGGAGTTTGACATCTTTTGTTTAGTGTGTATCAATGGATATCTCATTCCTTGATGTATCTTTAATGATATCTTCCAAGTGATGATTTCTCCATTTGGTATCCTTTTCGCTTGGCATTTCTTTGTCTTTTGGTTTCGGGTTTTGTAAGTCTTGAGCATGCATGTTTATTTCATGTATTTCATTTGGCATGCTTTCTTTCTTTGACTCAATATATAGGCAAAACTCCACCTAGTCTCAATTTGGATGAGATGTGCATGAAATTCATTTTCATATCTATATGCACATATTTTTGTGGAGTTTGTCCTATGTATTGGTGTTTCTAACTATTTGGTCCCGGTGAGTTTGGGTACCGTTTAGTTTGTGTTGTTCTTCTAGGAACATTTGGAGATGCATTGGATGCTTGGCTCACTCACAAGGAAGGTGTTGTCACCATGTGAATATTGGAGTCAAGCTAGGATGATCAATGAACTACTATCTACCTTCAATTGGTATCTACTACATCCTTCCAATGATATCTCGGTAACAAGTATCTATTCATGCTTTCCCTTCTTGTATTCAACCTTGTGTAGGTTGCATCTTGGCATGATATTCATTTCATATCTTGTGATACTTGTTTCCCTTCTCAAAGCATCCCAACGATGATCTCTTGTTGCTAGTTGTGATGTCTTTGATGTTCGTGCGGTAGGAATTCATTTATATACAATAAGACCATATCTAGCCATGTGCTATGCTTCCAGGCAAATATCTTATTGGTATATGTATGACTTCCTTTTGGATATCTTGTTCCTTCGTGCTGTAACTATTTCGGGTGTACATCCTTCTTTGTAGATATATATCATCATGATTTCGTCTACCTAGAACCCTATACACTTGAGAGAACTTACATCTCTAGTTGATATCCTTTCTTTCACGTCCACCTTATCTTTCTTATGTTATTTCTTTGGTGGCTCCGTGAAAGCTTTTGCCTTGAGTGCGTGTCCTCTATTGTAGCATCTTGATGCACTCTTGTGTGGTGAAGATTATTTTCCTCATGCTTGTCTTTACGAGGCTTTTGCCATCTTAATTGGTATCCCTTGTCTTGATGAGGCTTTCATCTTCTATCTTCACCACGGGTTGTCACAAGCATAGGTTCTTTATATGCTTATTAGTAAGCTTGTGAACCCATTTGCTAGTTGTGTGTGGGAATGATAGGCCTTGCACCGTGTGCCTCATTCTTTCAAGACTATGTTTATGCTTAATGCTCATCCTATTTTTAGTCTTCTCAAGTGCTTCGCCATGACTCACACACATCATTTTGGTTGAGCCTATTCTTAAGTTGCCTCTTTTACTTGTTGCTCAACCATGTGCTTGTTGCAAGCGCTAGGCTTTGTTTCCTATATGCTCACTTGCACTGGATGTAAGTTTCTATTGATTTTGGGGGAGCTATGATCCTATTTTGTGCACTTTGTATCCAAATACAAATATTCTTATGTGTGCACAAATCATGGGGAGCTTCTCTAGCTTATTTAGAACACTCCTTTGCTCATATCATAATATCCTTCATTCATGTGGCTCATAGGATCTTTGGTCTAGTTGGTTCAATTGATATCATTTGATTGCTTGCTTCAATTGGTATCTTTTGATTGCTCGATTGCTTGTTTCTCTCTTTGTTATGTCTTTGTGGCATATCACTCTTTTGCAATCTTTGGGCCTCAATATAGTTTGTCTTCCTCCAAGTATTTACCATTGGATATGTGTATTGCATTGCACTCTATTTTTGAGAGATACACAATTTATGGAGGAACACTCTTTATATTGGCCTTCTAAGCTTTTCACCCATTTTGGCAATCGATGCCAATGGGGGAGGAGTTTCAGAGAGTTTTGTGGAGAAGTCTTCTGAGTTTTCTCCTTGCTTTGGTTTTGGTTCCTAAGCATTTGCATCCCATTCTCATGCATCATTGGTTGTTGCATTGCATGGTGATGCATAACTCCTTGTATAAACTCTCTTGAAAGTGATTGTCATCAATTACCAACATGGGGGAGATTGAAAGAACATGCGGTGCCCCCATGTTTGGTTTTGATAATTGATGACGATCTCTATGGACTAATGGTTGCCTTGAGTTATATCTGAAGGTTTTGTCCATAGGCTTTTCTTGAAGTCCATGTGTTGGTTTCAAGGAGTTTATGAGTTGACCAAGGTGTTATTAAGGAATTATCCAAAGATTGGTCATGTGAGTGTTGAGCTTATTGCAAGCATGTCTTGAAGAATAAGATTGTGTGATCATTCATGTCCACCTTCAAGACATCATCCAAATGAAGAGAGTTGGAAAGATTCAACACACAAAGCGCACAAGATGTATCGAGGGATCAAGTGATCCCATGGTATGGTAAGCATTGTCCATTACGCTTTGTGTGCTAACCCATGGTCTTCGTGAGAGTTCTTTGTGGGGTTAGGTTACGGTGTGCAAGTTCAAGTGATGTATCACAAAGAGATCAAGTGCTTGAAGCTTGCCGTCCATTGTGGTGACAATGGACTTGTGAAGATCAGCGGAAGAGTGGCTCACCCATAGTGGAGTATGGGGGAGCAATCAACTAGTCTTCATCGAGCCAACGCAATCAAGAAAGGTGGTCCATCTTGAGGAGGAGTAGATCGTCATCATCTAGCTCAAGTGGATTTTGTGCAAGGCAAAGGTTTGCCCTTGATAGGTTTTCTATTTTACCGATCTCATGGTAGTTGTGGGAGACTGATTTATAGGATCGATTGCCGTACTATCAAGGGGGGCTCTCGATGAGTTGCTTGATCGTATCGTTCGTAGAGAGCTCAAACCATTGCATCCTTGCATCATCTTTATTGGTTCTTGTTTGGTTCTTCTCCTTGTGAGATTTGGAGCTTTTGGTCATCTTGATGACAAGCTTGAGTTCATCGAAAACGGAGTTTGCATGCGTCTTCTATGATGTTTTCGGTGTTGGAGGTTTTACCGGTCTTATCCAAGGAAGGGTTCTCACCATTTTATTTTGGGCCTTTTCTCATTTTCTTATTATTGGTATTTCTATCAAGATTGTGTTAGCCCTTGTCGCTAGCTTTCCAACAAACTTGGTTTCGTCGAATTCGGAGTCCGAATGAAGAAGTTGTGGTAGTTTTGGTGTTCTGAAAAGGCTGCAGCGGTACTACCGCGGGTAGGAGCGGAAGTAATTTTTTACTACTGCCCTTGGGAGCGGTACTACCGCTTGGAGCAGTACTACCGCGGCTACTTCCGTGGCTACTTCCGCTCGGGACCAAAATCTCGTCACAAGTCCAGCGGTGGTAGGCACGGATGTAATTTTTTAGTATCGCTCGCAAGCAGTAGTACCGCTATCCTTAGCAGTAGTACCGCTACCCCTAGCGGTAGTACCATGATGTCAAGCGGTACTACCGCTCGGTGCGGGCTGTGAACATAACGGTTGGATTTTTCCCCACCTATAAAAGGGGGTCTTCTTCCCCATTGAACCTCATCCTTTGAGCTCGTGTTCTTCCCCCATTGTTGACCTTCTTCGAGCTTGCTAACTCTCAATCCCTCCATGGATTCTTGCTAGTTCTTGAGGGAAAAGAGAGAGGAGATCTAGATCCACGTTTCCACCAATCACTTTCTCCTCTAAGTGAGGGGAACCCCTTGGATCTAGATCTTGGAGTTCTTCGTGTTCTTCTTTCGTTCTTCCTCTCATTTTCCTCCCTAGCATTAGTTGCTTTGGTGGGATTTGGGAGAGAAGGACTTGGGAACTCCGTGTGCCCTTGCCATTGCATTTGGTGCATCAGTTTGAGTTCTCCACGTGATACGTGAAAGTTACAAGTTGAGAAGCTTATTACTCTTGGGTGCTTTGTGCCCTTGAGCTTGTTCATCTTGGGTGCTTGGGCGCCCTAGACGGTTGGTGGTGTTCGGAGCTCAGCCATTGTGGTGCAAAGCTCCGGGCAAGCGTCGGGGTCTCCAATTAGGTTGTGGAGATCGCCCCGAGCAATTTGACGGGTACCGGTGACCGCCCCCAAGGGTTGCCAAAGTGTACGGGTTCGGTGACCGCCCCCAAGGGTCGCCATTTGTACGGGTTCGGTGACCGCCCTCGAGGGTTCCTTAGTGGAATCACGACATCTTGCATTGTGCGAGGGCGTGAGGAGATTGCGGTGGCCCTAGTGGCTTCTTGGGAGCATTGTGCCTCCACACCGCTCCAAACGGAGATTAGCATCCGCAAGGGTGTGAACTTCGGGATACATCATCGTCTCCGCGTGCCTCGGTTATCTCTTACCCGAGCCCCTTTACTTATGCACTTTACTTTGTGATAGCCATATTGTTCTTTGTCATATATCTTGCTATCACATAGTTGCTTATCTTGCTTAGCATAAGTTGTTGGTGCACATAGGTGAGCCTAGTTGTTGTAGGTTTTGTGCTTGACAAATTAACCGCTAGGTTTATTCCGCATTTGTTCAAGCCTCTACCGTAATTATTTTAAAACGCCTATTCACACCCCCTCTAGGCGACATCCTCGATCTTTCACCGTCGGATCAGCAACGCGAGGACTGTCGTCGGCCGGCAACTTGCCCTTGGTGTCCACGGGTGTTGCAGCACTCTTGCAGTTGTCCATGGCAGCCCGCTCGAGCACGTCCTCGGCGTACTGCTCTTGCGAGAGGAAGAAGCCAGCACTGGTACGCGTCACGCGCATGCCGAGGAAGTATTGTAGGGGGTCGAGGTCCTTCATAGCGAACTTGCCGGTGAGCTTGGCGATGATGCGATGAAGGAGACCGACACTGGACGCAGTAAGGACGATGCCGTCCACGTACAGCAAGAGGAAGGCAGCATCGGCTCCATGGATGAACTTGAAGAGCGAACTGTCGGAGCGCGTGGGCGCGAACCCAATAGTGGCGGGGAAGACGGCGAACCGAAGAAACCACGCCCGCGGCGCCTGCTTCAAGCCATACAAGGACTTGGAAAGGCGGCAGACGTGGTCAGGGTGAGCAGCATCGACGAAGCCGGCGGGTTGGAGGCAAAACACCTCCTCCTCAAGCGTGCCGTGGAGGAAGGCATTCTTGACATCCAACTGGTGGACGGGCCACGCGCGGGACGCAGCGAGCGTGAGGACGACACGAATCGTGGCGGGCTTCACCACCGGAGAGAACGTCTCACCGTAGTCGATGCCGGCGCGTTGACGAAAACCGCGGACGACCCACCACGCCTTGTAGGCGTTCCAGCGAGCCATCAGA
Source organism: Triticum dicoccoides (assembly GCF_002162155.2). Lineage (NCBI taxonomy): Eukaryota > Viridiplantae > Streptophyta > Magnoliopsida > Poales > Poaceae > Triticum > Triticum dicoccoides. Next base: position 800,388,041 of record NC_041385.1, read on the forward strand.
GCGGGTTTTATGGCGGAAAACCCACTTCCCAGAGATGATGTTGGCGCGCGGCGGGCGAGGCACGATCTCCCAAGTGTGGTTGCTGACGAGAGCCGCGAACTCCTCGCGCATGGCAGCAAGCCAGTTGGGGTCGCGGACGGCGGCGTGCACCGAGCGAGGCAGTGGCGAGATGGCCTCAGAGGGTGCTGTAGACGCGATGTGGACGTAGTCGTCGCCGTAGCATGTGCTGGGGCAGAACACACCAGTGCGGGCGTGCGTGACGATCCGGCGAGCAGCAGGGCACGTGGTCGTGGATGACGAAGCAGACCCCTCGGATGTAGGAGCAACGGCCGAGCTTGAGGAAGCAGACCCCTCGGACCTGGAGAGCGTGGCACCACTCGATGAGGGAGCAGCGGTGCTGCCTGAGAGCCGCGAGCGCGCGCTCGAGGAAGTCAAAGAAGAGCTGCCCGACAGTGAGCTAGTGGACGATGGTGAACCGTGCGCGGGGGCGTGTTGGGGTGACAAGCCGGGGCCGCCCAAGGGCGATCCAATGAAGGCGCTCACGTCCGATGGCGCCGGTGGACTAGCGCTAGGAGCATCACCACCAGAAGGGGTACAGACCTGCATAGGAGCGGGAACAAGCCGAGGCGCAGGTGGAGCGGCGGGGTTAGGAGGGTGGCGAGCTGAAAACAAAAAAATGTCCTCATCGAAGCGAACATGACGGGAGGTGATGACACGGCGAGAGGCAAGGTTGTAGCATCGGTAACCACGGTGGTCAGGTGGGTAGCCAAGAAAAACGCACTCGACGGAGCAGTGATCAAGCTTATGGCGAGAGGTGGAGGTGGCGTTAGGAAAACAGCGGCAACCAAACACGCGGAGGAGAGTGCAATCCGGTGCGACGCCGAGGAGGATCTCATGTGGTGTGCGTGGCGAACTGGCGTGGCACGGTTTGCAGTTCATGAGGAACGTGGCGACGCCCAGGGCTTCGGCCCAGAAGCGCGACGGCATGGATGCGTGGAAGTGAAGCGCACGAGTGCTGTCATTGAGCGTGCGGAGAGTGCGCTCGGCGCACCCGTTTTGTTGGCTAGTGTAGGGACATGAGAGGCGAAGTACAGTACCGTGAGTGGTGAAGAAAGAGCGAACAGCAAGATTGTCAAACTCGCGGCCGTTGTCGGTCTAAAGAGCAAGGATGGGCGCTCGAACTGTGTCTGTACGTAGGCATAAAACGCAACAAGTATGGGAAGAACATCAGATTTATGACGCAAAGGAAAGGTCCAGACATAGCGAGTGCAATCATCGATGAGTACTAGATAGAACTGAAAACCAGACACGCTTACAACAGACAAAGTCCAAACATCTAAGTGAAGCAACTGAAAAGGGAAAAAGCTACGATGATGTGATGCTTGAAACGGAAGACGCGTGTGTTTGCGGAGACGACACACAGTACATGTGTGTGGGGCGGACGACTGACAGGTGAAGGGGAGGAGCTCCATAGCCTGACGGAGCGCGGCATGTCCTGGATGACCCAAGCGTTGGTGCCAGAGATCAACAGAGGCCACGCCGGCGAAGTGGTGCGGCGAGGACGTGGGTGAGCTAGGAGTGACGCGGTACAGATCGCCATCCGAGTTACATGGAGAATCACCAGGCGGGTGCGGAGGTCCTTCACAGAGAAGCCAAACATGTCAAATTCAACAGAAACAGGGTTCTCACGAGTAAGCTGACGAACAGACAACAAGCTAGTTATAAGTTTGGGAGAGAGAAGGACATTGCGAAGTTGGAGGGGAGAAGAAGAGGTGATGAGCGATGTGGGTAATCGGAAGGCGAGAGCCGTCGCCCACTATGATATGGGAGGGGGAGGGGGAGGGAAAAACTGCACGGAGGTTACTAGAGTTCGACGTCATGTGGGCAGTGGCGCTGGAGTCGAGGTACCAGTCAGAGGCACTGGCCGGCGCGCCGGACGAGGCCGAGGCGCTCTGGAGAGCAGTGTGCAGCGGCCCCATGTCCCACGGCTGGGGCGGAGCGGGCGCAGTGCTGGAGCTGGCGCCCGGAGAGCCATAGTAGTACCCAGGCGGGGGTGCAGTGTAGCCGTACGGGGCGTACGCAACTTGGTGTTGAGCCAGGAGAGCCTGCTGCGGAGGAGTGCCAGGCCGCGGGCCGAGAACGCCCGTACCAGGGGCACGCCAGGCCATCGGCCAAGCTTGTACCATGCCGGTCCAAGAGTTGGCACCGGGTGCAGGGCCGGGGAACGCCGGCCGACAAGGAGCCGGAGTCGGGCTTTTGAGGAAGACTGCGCCGGGGCCTTGCCAGCGCGGCGGCGACCGCCGCCACGCCCACGACCCGCACCGGACGTCGCGTCTGAGCTCGGTGTAGGAGCCGGTGCAGGGGCTGGGGGCGGCGGTGGTGAGCGCGTGGCGACGAGCGCATGAGCAGTGTGCTGGCGAGCCGCCTGCTCCGCACGGTGCTCCTCAAGGAGCAAGAAGGAACGGGCCTGCAGAAATGTGGGCAGCGGAGTACGGGAAGTGATATGAGGTATAGCACCGTGATACTGCCGCCCAAGGCCACACAGCATGTTGAACAACTGCTGGGTCTCGGTGACAGGCTGGCCGAGATCGCGCAGCTGATCGGCGAAGGACTTGAGGCGTGTGCAGTATTGCATGATCGTCAGGTCGCCCTGGACGAGAGCGTGGTACTCAGCATCGAGGTAGACCGCGCGGGAGAGCTGGTTGTCGTGGAAGATGCTCGTAACCGCGGCCCACACCGTAGCAGCGGTGTCCTCTGGCTGCATGACGGCGTCGAGCAGCTCCCGTGAGATGGTGGCGTAGAGCCAGTGCACGACGCAGTGGTCGATCATCGTCCAGTCTGGGTCGCGTGGAGGCCCGGCAACCTCGATGGTGAGGTGATCACGGACGCCGAACATGCCGACGACGGTGAGGAAGAAAACACCGCCACTGGGAGAAGTTGCCAGCATGGAGGTCGAGGATGACCGGAACGTGATGATGGATGTCAATCGTCTGCAGAACTGAGGCAGGGAAGGCATGGAGCGGGGCCGCCGCGGCGACCGCAGCAGCGGGTGCAGCAGGGAGAAGCCCCGTACCAAGAACACCGACGGCCGCAGGGGCAGCAGGGAGATCACGGCCAGCAGCAGCGTCGCCATCATGGGAGGAAGTGGGGGAGAGGACGGGGTTGGAGTCCATGGGAGCGGAAGCGAATGGGTTATGCATGAACTGGTCGTCTGATACCATGAAAGGAGAGAAGAGGATCCAACACAGCTTTTCCATTCATCGGGTGCCAGTTATATACAAGTTACAGAGGGCACGTACTGCACGTATGTGAGGTGGTGATCGTGTGTGTTGACCTTGAGAGCACACACACACGCACACTTATGCTAAACTAACCACTGATGCATTCACTAGTCTAAGGGGGTGTTTGGTTCATGGACTTTTTAGTCCCAGAGACTAGAAAAAGTCCCTAGAAACCAAACGGAAGGGACTTTTTTTATAAAGACTAAAAAAAGACTCTACTAGAGAGTCTTTTTGAGTAGTCCCTGGGACTAGAAAAAGTTCTAGGACTTCTGAACCAAACACCCCTTAACAGTCTGGACACGCGATGCGCAGGCCGGTGGCATCCCCGTTTGGCACCCACGCCACAGCGATGGGCGCAATGTCGTCCATGACTTCACGCCCGGCGTGAGGGCTGAGAGGCCGTGCCCGCCGTTGTGGATCAGCATCGTCATGTAGGCCCTCAGCTGGGAGTAAATCACTGAAAACCACCACATTTATAGGTAGGATAACGGTATGGAGTCTGACTTCTACTTAACGTGCCACGCATCCTCACCAAAACAGAAGTTTGTCACCATGTCCATCAAAGCCGGTATGGTCTTGGGCTTGATCTTCCCCACGTCTCTAATGAGGGGCTCATCCGACAGGCCATGCTTGAAAGTAGTGATGCGCTCGGAGTCATCACAATCGATGATCTCATTTTTCTACTTAGGGCCATATAATAAAGGTTGGCTATAAATTTGTACATTTTTCACACTTTTTTTCCTATTTCTTCATATGTATTGTATGTTTCCCAGCAGCACGTGTAGAGGTAGACGCTTGCATAAGATCCCACTTCCTTTATTTTTTCATGTATCTCTCTTCCAGTTAGGAAAAAAGTGCCAGGTAAGCTGGCTACAACCCTACTATTCTACTTGCTCTTAGCGCTCCTGTTGCCTGCAACTTGCGTTCCACCACCACCACCCAGTCGGTCTGACCAATTGCGATGTTCGTGGCTTCTGATTTCTTCCATCTCCCCAAAGAAAAACTCACCGGCAACATGCAGTTTCCACGTTAATCCAATCTATTTTCATATAGACCAATCAATCATTCGACTCATCTTCCTCTAGGCCAACAAACCATGACCTTCAAACCTCGCAACCATAGTTCATGATACCTTTTGTTAGAAATCCTAGTCGAATAGTCGACATATCAAGGACCAAGCAATTACATGCACGAGGAACGACACCGAGATTTGTTAAGAAGGTTCACTGATATGTGTACTTCACGCTAGCTCCTTGTTGACATTGCTACAATATAGCCCGTTGGACGCCCGGGCGCCGACACATGCCGCGGGCTCCCCCTGCATACATTTGCTAGTATGTTGCATATGTTACAACATGTGTCTACTCCTAGATTGTATAGAAGGCCTGGATACAAGTGTCCTACTCGAACACTACTTTGTGCCCTATCTACATGTAGAACAACTCCATGTTCAACTGTAACCTATCTTGTACACAATATTTGGCACAATTCCAACACAGTGGGTGAGGCTTGTGGCACTGAGTGTGTGCAACCACGGCTTTCAGATGACAAAGCATGTGAGATCGTCAAAGGGGCCGACACGTTGGGCGATCTTGTTCATTCCTTCCGTCATCTCATAGGAGATGTTGAGGGCGCAATAGGAGGACGAGAAAGTTTATGCGCAATGATACGTCCATTTTGCATTATGTTTACCAACTGTTATATTTATAATATTTTTATGCATAATAATGCCTTTTGGAATATTTATAATTCATTTTCTCTCATAATATGCAAGGTTCACATAAAGAGGGAGAATTCCGGCAGCTGGATATCTGAATCCGAAAAAGCTATGCCAGGCCACCTATTCTGCACAACTTCAAATGAGCTGAAACTTCACGAGGAATTTTTATGGAATAAATACGAAACATTGGAGCAAATTACTACTGGAGGGGGCCACCTGGTGAGCACAAGACACCAGGGTGTGCCAGGCTCCCCAGGTGCACCCTAGTGGGTTGTGCTCAGCCCATCCCACCTCCGGTGCCCATCTTCTGGTATATAAGTCATTTTGACCTAGAAAAAATGAGTAGAGGACTTTCGGGACGGAGCGCCACCGTCTCGAGGCGGAACTTGGGCAAGAGCACTTTTGCCCTTCGGCGGAGCGATTCCGCCGGGGGATCACCTCTTGTGTCCGGTGGGGACTCCCGTATGCGTGGATGGCAAGTATATGTATCCGGATATATTATTCCTTTCTGTAAAATCGACTTTGTACAACCCTAAGCCCCTCCGGTGTCTATATAAACCGGAGGGTAGATCGGAGGCAGGATCACAACATTGCTAGGCTAGCTAATCTAGGGTTAGCCAATTTGATCTCGTGGTAGATCAACTCTTGTAACCCCTATACCCTCGAATATAATCAAGCAGGAGCATGGTTTTACCTCCCTCAAGAGGGCCCAAACCTGGGTAAACACTGTGTCCTTTGTTCATAGTTACTATTGGTCCTCAGACATACAGCTTGGGCCCCCCTACCCGAGATCTGCCAATTTCCACACCGACAACAACCTTGCAATAAAAGAGAAAACATAGATAAAATAGTACATGGTTAAACATACATGACACATGCGCATTTTCTCTAAATGTGATGCAATGCATGTACCATGGAGGGCATTGAAAAATTTCGGAGCCGGCGGTTGGCTCTCGCACGTGGCTTAATTTGCTTTTAGGATGCAGACACGCGTTTAACCAAAGATGGGTGTGAGGAGAGATAAAATAGGTTATAGCGTAAAAATTGTAGGAAAAAGTAATGGGTGAGGTATATTGTTGGACCCATGGGTTAGCCAATAAGCTGCTGGAGCATTGTTTTTCCCCAACTTTGATTTTTAGGGATAGGTAATGACTGCTAGGTATGCTAATTATTTTGAAGAAAGGCACCCAAAGGGCATGTTAGATGTGATAATTATCAAGGAAAGTAGCTAGTAGAATCGAAAGACAACTAGGCCAGTAAAAATAAAATTACTTCGAAGATCATACTACCTTTCTTCTTCCTCCGATCGATTGCCGCACACCGGAGATTGAGAATCAGACTAAATCAATAGTAAAGGAAAGGGACACCTGCAAGAGCCATCACCTTACCAAGCATTAAATACCACAATAGTCACTCGCCACTTGAAGCAAGATCTAGAAGTCGCTAAAAACATCGGTTGAATCATCACCCCATGCAATACATGTCTGCAATCCATCACCACCGGTGCAGAGACTTGGAGACACCGGACCATACCAGGGTACAACGAGGGAGAGTCGTCAAAGTTGCTGCACCAATAGCAAGCCAATTATTCTCCTTGATAAACACACTAACTGCCAAGATCCGTAGAGAGCGAATTGATCTAGAGACCACAAATTACCACAAGCCTTTCGTCGGCGCCGAATCAGATGTCGTCATCATAGGGAGAGGTCAGAGAGACCTTAATTCAATGCATATCTTTGCCTCGTCAGTGTTGCTAGGGAAACAAGACCTAAGAAAAGGAAAAAAATGAAATGAACGGTCCCCACTCCTCTTGCCGCCGATGAGGATGTTGAACAGAGGAGAGGAGGGAGTCCGAGGCGGCAGCGTGGAGGAGACCTTTTGCTGTGGCAGCTAGGTGACTGTTGGAGATGTCCGTGTTGACCAATATCCATCTTTGCTACTTCTCAATTCAATAAAATAAATCTTCACCACTTTAATAAGATAAATAGATACCCTCAATAAAAAAGATAGATAGATAGAGAGAGAGAGAGAAAGAGATTGATAAATAGATAGATTTAATCAGCCATATCTTTCTAGGCATACATACAAAGTATTAATTGCTACATATAATATAAAATTGCTATATTTTTTGAGGATATCTATTTATCAATCAAAACCGGGACTATGGATTCGGGACTAAAGGCAAGATCCTTTAGTCCCGGTTGTCACAACCGGGAGTAAAAGGTCCTCATATTGCCTCGCGCGCAGCTTACCACCCCACCTACACAGCACATGTGACTCTGCATGGGATGCTTTCCTTTTGAACTAGTCTATGGAGGACCTTTAGTCCAGGTTGGTGTTATCAACCGGGACTAAATTAAGATAGACCATTTAGTCTGGGTTAGTGTTATCAACCGGGACTAAAGGTCCTCTGACGCCCATGAAACTTGAACCTGGACTAATGCTAGTGTGTTTATCAAGGTCCTTTTTCTACTAGTGTGACCAATATCCATCTTTGCTACTTCTCAATTCAATAAAATAGATCTCCACCACTTTAATAAGATAAATAGATACCCTCAATAAAAAAGATAGATATATAGATAGATAGATAGAGAGGTTGATAAATAGATAGATTTAATCAGCCATATTTTTTAGGCATACATACAAATTATTAATTTCTACATATAATATAAAATTGCTATATTTTTTGAGGATATCTATTTGTCAATCAGCCCAAGTCATTCTAGGCCAAGGATTTCTCCTTCTCCCCACGGCCAATACTTTTTTGAGGATATCTATTTATTCATGGGAACGGCTAGCCTCAGTTACACCGTGGGGAGAAGGAGAAATCATTGGCCGAGAATGACTTGGCTATAATCCCGGCGTGGAGCCTGAGCTCGTTGCCGTTGCGGCGGACGTCTCGAACGCTGATAAACAGAATAAAGATCTTCACCTTCACGCCCTCAAGGCCCTTGATCAAGCCGTTCTGGATCTTCCCGGCGATCCGGCTGCTGTAGTGGATGTTCTGCCCGGCGATGCGGATTTTGCAGTGTCTAGGGAGGTGTACCTCAAAGGAACCATCTGGCCGGAGCTCATAGCCCTGCACGCCCTCTGGGAGGATGCCGGGTGGGAAGCCATACCGCCCTAGCATTTCATACGCGGTTGGCATGCTTCTTGAGTTCCGGTCGTCGGCTGCTGGGACAAGGCTCGCGGCCCGGGTGGTGGCTGTGGCTGCGAGAAGGACGGCAACCATTGCCATGACCAAGGGGATAGAATGCTTCGCCATTGCGATTGGGGTGTTTGGGCTATCGGGTGGACAACTAATGCTTTGTAGATATATTTTTGTGGGAGCACACAGTGATGCTCCCTATGTATAGAGATAGATCTAGACAGTACTTGGATTAATACTCCATCCGTTCCGCAGTATAGCAAATACCCACGTATATATATACCATCATGTACCCAAATCAAAAGTCATTAGGAGAAGTATCTATATCTAAATACGCTCCACTTCATTGATTCATGATAACCTTCATGTGAATACAATTAATGTTTGGAAGCTGAAGGAGCCAAAGATTGCGTCCAACAAGAATATCTAGAGCCAATTTAGGCTGGTTGTAATGGAGAGTATCATATAATAATATCATGCATATGATAGTAGTGTATAATATTATTTTTTTGAATATATTAGTGTATGATATTACCTCCCTAATGCATAGTATTATATATTAGGAGTATTATATAGTATATCATTTATTTTTTATGGGGTAACATAGCATTTATTATGATACGGTATCATGATATGATACTCAAACCCTCTCTTTCTTCATTTAAATCTATGACAACTCATCAAAATTGCCTACTCCCTCCGTTTATAAATATTTGTCTTTCTAGACATTTCAACAAGTGATTACATATGGAGTAAAATGAGTGAATCTACACTATAAGATATGTCTACATACATCCGTATGTGGTAGTCATTTAAAATGTCTAGAAAGACAAATATTTAGGAACGGAGTGAGTACTATCTATGATACTGGAGTACCATTACAACCAGCCTTAGCGAGGCTATGGGTCTCGATATTTGACTCCCTTCCCTCCAAGATGAAATAACAGGATTGGAAGTCTGCCAATGACGCCTTGATTTCTTTTACGAAACTTGCATAGGTCCCTCCTCCCGTTGCTGAATTGATGTCCTCGATGACCTGCTTACAATGTGGCGGAGGTCCAGACTTCCGCAAATCTCCCATCGGCTTATGAACGGTTTGCGAGAATTCGGACACCTGAACATGTCCGGCGACATTTGCAACACAGCGTGGATAGAAAATAATGTCTGGACACCGTGGCCTGGACGTTTATGGGCTGTTTGGGGTAGCCCATGGGAGATGCCCTAAAATAAAAGTCAATGGACTCTCCCCACGGAAAAAAAGAAGTTAACAGGCGCTTCCACGGGCCTTTGATAGGTTTGTAGGCAACATTTTGGCATGCCGGCATTTGACAACTTTAAAAGTTGCCAGTTTTTTACCACTTTTGAGAGATCGGCAAAGTAAGTTGGTAGCCGAATTTTTAGTTGCTAAAATGTTGGATAACCGTCCTTGATTCTCTCTGCACGCTACAGGCCTACGGTTTGGGTCTTTATAAACCAGAGCAACTGTCGGTCGATCAACGTATCCACTGATGCCGTAGAAAAACACAAAGTGTTAGACATTGATCTTCAGCTGTGGTTATAATTTCAGACGTACTACTATTCCATATACAATATATACAATCTGTAAGGTACGATGGGTTCTGCTGCTGAACGAGCGGCTTCGGTGGCGTGTGCTACGGCACGAGTGCCAACAACCTGCCGCCGGCGAGCACCGTCGTCGGCATGCTCCGCGAGAACGGCTTCAGCTCGGTCCGCCTCTACGTGCCGCACGGCGAAGCGCTCGCCGCGTTGCTGCACGGGCATCAGCGTCACTGTCGGCATGGCCAACGACCTGGTTCCGACCTGGCCGCCAGCGCGTGGGGGGCGGCCGCGTGGGTCCGTGCCAATATCGAGGCCCACCCGGGCGTCTCCTTCCGGTACCTCATCGTGGGCAACGAGGTGGCTGGTAGCGACACGAGGTACCTTGTCCCGGCCATGGAGAACGTGCACGGCGCGCTGGCCGCGGCCGGCCTGTGAGATGCCGTAAGGGTCTGGTCACGACGGCCATATCTCGGGCCACCATTGCCGTCCACGTCCCGCCATCGGCGGGCGAGTTCGTTGACGAATCCAAAGTCCAAACAGTTTCTGCTCCCCGTGCTGCAACTCCTGGAGCGCACCGGCGTGCCGCTCCTCGCCAACCTGTACCCGTACTTCGCCTACAAATACAAGGCCGCCGGCGTGCAGGTTAGTTATTTTGTACATTTGTTCATATTTTCAAAACATTAAATAACTTGAAAAAACAAAAGCAAGTTTTTTTTCAAAAAAATACACATATCAAAAATATAATATCAAAATCATATATTCAGTAAAACATTAATAATGCATTTGAAAAATATTAATCATGTAAAGAAAAATGTTGTTGGTTTATAAATAAATGTACACTGTGTATGAAGAAAAGCAGACATCGAAACATATATTTGAAAAAAATTGTTAATCTTATCTTTTAAAAATATTTATGCAGTGTATAATAAATTTTATATAGTTTAAAAAAACTGTTAATATCATTCAAAAACATATTTCAACCTGTATTTGAAAATTGTTTAAATGTATTGAACATAAGTTTAAAAACATGTGTTTAGAAGAATGTTTATCCTGTACTTGAGTTTAGCGTGCATAAAGAATAGTTGAGGTGCATATGAAAAATGTACAACGTTTATTAAAAAATTAGATCTTAAAAGATATATACTTAAAAATTATCACATATTTGAAAAATGTTTCACGTCACAAAAATGTTTACTGATATATAAAAAATGTACATAGCATCTGAAATAGTAGACATTAAATATATATCTGAAAAATGTAAATCATGTATTTGAAATTGTACAATATGTATAAAAAATCTTGCTGTTTTATAAAAAAAAAGGTTCAATCCATATGACAATTTGTAGACATAAAAACCTCTTCATCCTATATTTGAAAAATGTTAAAAAGTGTTCCTGAAAAATAAACCAAATAAAATAACAAACAAAAGAACTAGAAATAGAACCCCCCCCTCCCCACAAAAAACAAACTGATGCAAAGCAGTAGTACATAGTGAAAAAAACGAATAGCATAGATGAATACTAAAAAATGGCAAAGGAAACCGAATTTAAAAAGAATAAGAAAGAGTAAAACTAAAACTAAAACAAATGCAAAAGATTAAAAACACTGTGAAAACCAAAGAAACTCGTTGAAAGTAGAGAAAAATACAAAATACAAAGTAAAAAAAAGTAAGAGAAAACTCAATAAAACCAGACCAGTCCAGGCAGTATATACGAAAGAAGAAGAAAACTCTACACCGACGAGCAAGCGAGTGAACGCAGCAACCAAGCGATTGAGCGAGCGAGAAAACACGCTAACGGGCCAGCCCATACATGCCGGTGCCAGCGGCGGGCCAGAGCTATACTTCGCAGTAGGCGAGACATATCTCCACCGAGCCCAGCAAGGAGGCTTAAACCCCGTCATTAGCCTCTCGTCGATTCTCGCTGGCAGCCCAGCAAGGAGGCTTAAACCCCGTCACTCCGTCAATGTGCCAGGTCGGAGGAATGAATAAAGCTTGGTCACCCCTCAGAAAAAGGAAATTAGACTTCGCGGCAGGGAGGGTCGTCCTAGCAGCGTGTCGATGCGGTGAGGGTTTGGCCGGAGACTATGGGGATGCAGTGCGACGACATTTGGGTGTTGGAAACCTTCATTATTGTCACAGACACTACACTAACATCTTTACCTTTCAAATTTCTTATGAACAAAACATCTCTAGAAATTACTACTCCAGATGGTAGTTTACGACCATCTATAAAATAAAACTATTTACTACTTACAAATATATATTATCCCGTCTCCCTTCTCCTCAGCTATTGACACATGGCACTTTAAGACTAAATTACTTCAAAAAAAGATTAAGTTACATGGCAAGAATAGATTGGAAAACGTGTTTAACTTTTTTCCATGACGACGAGTATAACAAGTTTTCATTGTACAAAATGAGTTCATGGCATGGAAAAAGCTACATTGGAGATATGGCGAAAGTTATAAACACTTTTGCCATCAAAAAAATATAAACATATAAAACTGGATATCGTGTGACTGAATTTTCCAAGTTCTATGATCGCTAGAATCTAGATATGCCTTTGCAAATTGGTTGCTGTAAGTGCATCTAGTGCCCCTTAGGGATTTTGGTGTATTGAAGACTTATAGGTTAAGGGACTGATGCGTTTGTGAGTGTACTCAGGTCTATAAGTCTATGAGGAGTTTGATATTTACAGAGATAGTCGACCCCTAAAAATGAAATTCTTCAACTGAAGACTTTGGATTTCTGAAGACTTTCTGAATACTTTGAAAGTGAAGAAATTGGTGTGATCTTGAAGACTTGGTAATCATTCGAGGAACATGAAGCGTGAAGACTCTTGTTTTTACTGTTTTATTTTCTCTTTCTTGAGTCATAGGAAACACCGTACTGTTAAAGGGTAAATACTAAGGAAAAATTTCCATGTGATGCTCAACTCAAAATCCTACACCTATCAATCCCTTCGAATGAAGCCATTGGAAATCTCGCACAGTTCAGTCATATTCTTCAGTGACAGAGACAAAGTTCTTCTGGTCTCTAAGGAATTTGTTCTGACTAAGGAGTTAGGAATTCGCCAGTGCGGATTGCCTACAAAGTGAGGAACATGATAGCCCTGAGGTATTTGAGAGTCAAATATTCCGACCGTTGCTGTGCTACGCGCCAGCTGTCCCAAAATGTCTACCCACCTAACGGTCATATCAGACAAGGGCATTTATGTCTTATCATGTCGGGCTGCTCTCTAGGCTATAAATAGCCGCCCCCTACAACCACTAGCTGGTTGGCTGCTCCGAGAGAAACTGACACTTGTCACTTGAGAGCAACCCATCCTCCGAGGACTTTGAGCGAAAATCATCAAGTGAGGAAAACCCAAACCCCAAACCTACAAACCCCAAAGTGATTGAGCATCACTGAAGATATTGATCCTGCATGAATCCGACGCTTGTTTCCTTTGAAGACTGTGCTTCTTCAAGACGGTTAGGCGTCAAGGTCTAGAGCATCCAAGAGGAATTGTGGATCGCCGAGTGACCGAGTTTGTGAAGGTTCGGAAGTCACCTGAAGACTTACCACGAGTGATTGGGCGAGGTCTTTGTGACCTTAGCTAAAGGAGAATACGGTGAGGACTGTGTGTCCGGGACTGGGTGTCCTCAAATTTAAATACCCAGTCGCTCCAACCAGATGTACAACTGAGGCAACAGTTGGAACTGATCTACCAAATCATTGTCTTCATCGAGCTTACTGGTTCTATTTCCTCAACTCTTAATTTCCTCATCTCTGTTGTTGTGTGCTTGTTCATATCTGTTTGAAGACTTTGACTGAAGACTTTCTCAATTTCCTCAGTTCAATTTCTTCAGTCTGTCCGTCTTCATCTTGTGTTATCTTGTGTTTACGCTTTCTGTACTCTGTGCTTGTCTTCATTTCATCATGATGACTATGCGTGTGTTCTGCTATGTTTACTTTCGAGTACTTATTCCGCTGCAAGTAGTTCTTCGTTTAGGAATTTCCTCACCAGCATATTCCTCAGTGAAGAATTCATAAAAATCACCTATTCACCCCCCCCTCTAGTCGATATAACACACTTTCAATTGGTATCAGAGGAAGGTACTCCCTTGTTCTGTGTGATTTTGGTTTAACCGCCTGGAGATTTAGTTATGTCGACTGTAGGATTGAGGAACGTATCATGTTCCATCTTTGACGGTCATGAGTATCCTCGGTGGAAGGCCATGATGAAGAAGCGACTCATGGCTATGGACAGCGAACTATGGACCGTCACTAAGATTGGTCTTACCGATCTATGCAAGATGGTGGAGGCTGATGACATTCGCAAGTACACACTACTTAACCTCACAGCGAAGGATGTCATCTGCTCCAGTCTGTCCCGAAATCAGTTCAGGAACGTCATGCATCTCAATCACGCGAAGCTAATCTGGGACCGTCTCTCTGAGGTCTATGAAGGTCATCGAACCCGTCATGATCCTTGGTTTGAGGATTACAAGGACTCTCTCAATGCGATGACATTCGAACCAGAATCATCATCCTCTTCACCCTGCCTCATGGCAAACAGTGCGAAGGTAACCGAATGCTATCTATCCGAGTCCAGTGATGATGAATCTGGCGATGAATTTGGACCTAGCTATGTCAAACTTGCTTCTCTTGCCACTAAACAACAAAGAGCTTTGGAAAAAGTTCAATACATGCTAAATAAGAGCGATGATATGTTGGGTGAAGAAATGGATCAGTCAAAAGCTTTGGCTGATAGTCTTCATAGACTTCATTCCAAGTTTGACGACCTTCAAGGTCATCATAACACTCTCTTATCTGATCACGAGAAGCTTTCTTATGAATTTCTTCAAAGAAAGCAAGATCTTGAGAAGCTAAGAGTGAGTTATGAAGATCTTCAGAAGAAGCGTGATTCATTACTTGCTCAACAAATCAGCGCTACTCAGGAAGAATTTGTTCCTCCATGTCTGAAGTGCATTGAACATGAATCTGCTAATTCTACACCTGAATGTTCAAATGCTTCTAATGCTACAAATTCTTCACATGTCTCTGCTATCACTAATTCCTCATCTGAGGACATTACTAGTATTACTGATGATGCAAGGCTGAAGGAATTGTACATGACAAGCATATACAAAAGCCTCAAAGGGCATCAGACTCTTTGTGATGTGCTTAAAAAGCAGATCCTCAACAGGAACCCTAGGAAAGAGGGAATTGCCTTTGAGAGGAAACTCAATGCTGATGGAACATATTGGAAGCCTGAGCAGTACCCCAAAACCTCATGGGTTGCTGCAAAGGGACCTCCAGTTGATCCATCCAATTTATCTGGCTTCATATGTGAATCTCCTCATTCTTCTGATGAGTCATTTGACTCCAACTATAAACTGTTCAAAAATCAGAATGGTGAAGTATTTGCTAGATATGTTGGCACTAACTGCAGGAACGGTTCCCCTAAGAAGAAAATCTGGGTTCCCAAAAGTTATCTTGAAAGTCTTCAGGTGAATGTCCTCATGACACCACCAGTGAAGAACAGGAACCCCAGATCCAATTCTTCATATGGACCTAATTCTTCACATGGATCAAATTCCTCAAAAGGATCAAAATCCTCATATGATCATCATCGTGCTAACCCTTCTGTTTTGCAGGGTAGAGCTAAGGGCTATGAATATGAGTATTATTCTTCAAATCATTATGTTCATAAGTCCTCAAAGAATTTCTCTGCTTATTCATATGCTTACCCTAACCCCTATTATGTGAAACGATGCGGACTGGCTTCTATGCCACCTTTCTCATATGGTGCACGCAGAGTGATGAATTCTTTGCCACCCCTTCATATGTTGGTGGTGAAGAAAAAGAACTAATCTCTTATGAAGGGTCAGGTCTCCAAACGTGCTCAAAACGTCTGAAGAATTTGCTGGAGACCTGAATGTGCGTGAAAGGACGCATGCTAATCATGAAGAAATGATTGTTCATTTCACACGTCCTCATACTCATTTATCTGTGTTGTTGCTTGATGAAATTGATCTGATGATATTGATGTCATATTCTTCACTGATGAAGTATGTGAGTTTGTAAGTTGCACTAATTCATCTGCAGGATGATCAACCCAAAGCAAACGAGTGGGTCCTCGATAGTGGATGTACAAATCACATGACTGGTGACAAGAATCTATTGATGGATGCTCCTTTATCACCGTCACATCTGAAGCATATCATCTTCGCTGACAAAGGCAAAAGTCAGGTATTGGGTCTAGGTAAGGTTGCGATCTCAAAGGATCGACACATGGACAAATTCATGCTCGTCGAGTCCTTAGGATACAACCTCATGTCTGTCTCAATGCTTTGTGATCTTGATATGGTTGTTGTCTTTGGCAAATATCGTTGTGTTGTGATCATGGAAGCTGACAATTCCAAAGTCTTTGAAGGCTTTAGGAGAGGAGACTTGTGCATTGTTGATTTCTCTACAGGACCACAACCGGCCGTATGCCTACTTGCAAAAGCTTCAGAAGGTTGGCTATGGCATCGACGACTTGGTCGTGCTGGCATGAGGAATCTGCACACGCTTGAAAATAAGAAGCATGTCATTCTCAAAGATCACTTATGCGGAGCTTGTGAAGCTGGAAAGATGGCAAAGGCCAAGCATCCAGCGAAGACTATCATGACCACCACTCGATCATTTGAATTGCTTCACATGGATCTCTTCGGTCCTAATCATTATTCTGCTGTTACAAATGATGCATCTCTATATGGCTTTGTTATTGTTGATGATTATTCTCGTTATACATGGGTGCACATTATCACTTACAAACATGAGGTGCATGAAGTCTTCAAACAATTTTCCTCGAGGGCTTCAACCAACTTTGGTGTGAAGATCAAGCACATTAGAAGTGACAATGGGACTGAGTTCAGGAATTCCGGTCTTGATGGCTATCTTGATGAACTTGGTATTACTCATGAGTTATCTGCTCCTTATACTCCTCAGCAGAATGGCATTGTGGAGCGCAAGAACAGAACCCTCGTTGAAATGGTTCACAAAGATCTTTCTCGGTGCCAAAGAACTCACAAGGAGCAGCAACAAACTCACTCGATACTTGTTTCAACACACTTTGTTTCTCTCAAGTGGCAAGAACAAAAGGAAACACTCTCAGATAAATTGCAGCAGATAACTAGATGGGTTTACAAGGATGCAACCCAAACCATGAAGCTTGTGAACCTAAGAAGAATCACAAGAGGGAACCACAAGGATCCTATATGAATTGAGGATAGGCCCTCCAATCCACACACATGAGCTAACACTCAACGATACTAGTGCTCACAGCACAACACAACCTCACCGGCTGTCTACAAACATAAACTCAGAAATCTCATCCCCCTTCACATGGAACAGCTGGGGAGTATTTATACTAGAAGCACCCACTAGTTGGTTGTGAAAACAACTCAAAAATAAGGGTAAATTCGTGAGCCCCAAGCTGTTGCAGGAGCAAACTTGTTGAGCCTCGCGCTGTAATAAATTCCTGGACAGTTTGCATGGAAACTTGCACAACTTTTGACTCAAGACCTCAAATGATGCACCGTTTTTTTGAATAAAACCTGACTTCAAAGACCATCTCTAACAGCCTCTATAAAGTGCTAGAGACTTCTAGAATTAATTAGGTTTGGGTGGGAAGTTGCAGCTGGAAATCTGATGTGTCATTTCTCCCAAAATAGGCACCGGAAGCTTCCCAACTAAGATAATGATTTTGCCATTGACTTCCTTTGGATTCTCTAATGGTTCAGCATTTGTGCTAGCGTTAACCTCACTCTTGGATGCCTTGGTCATGATCTGGTCCACATCACAAATTCTTCAAGAAGACTGCCTATGAACTCCTCACTGACAAGAAACCCAATGTGAGTTACTTCAAAGTCTTCGGTGCTAAATGTTGGATTAGAGATCCGCATCACAATTCTAAATTTGCACCAAAAGCACATGAGGGTTTTATGCTTGGTTACAGAAAGGACTCGCACACCTACAGAGTCTTCAACAACATTCTTCACATGGTT
Organism: Triticum dicoccoides; assembly: GCF_002162155.2. Lineage (NCBI taxonomy): Eukaryota > Viridiplantae > Streptophyta > Magnoliopsida > Poales > Poaceae > Triticum > Triticum dicoccoides. The sequence goes on from NC_041385.1 coordinate 800,405,787, forward strand.
GTTGAAACTGTAGATGTGTGGTTCGATGAAACTAATGGCTCACAAAGAGAGCACCTACCTTCTGTGATAGATGAACCAGCACCTGAGGATTCTATCAAGTTCAAGTTTATTGAGGATGTCATCCCTACTGAAGAATCTGTTGAAGAATTCATTCCAGATCGTGATGATTGTCGAGCTGGCGCACCTGAAGAAAATGGTGCTGAAGAAAATGCTCCTGAAGGGAATGCTGATCAAATTCCTCGAAGACAACCCGCTCATCCTCGCATTGCAAATGAAGTGCAAGTCGAGAAGATCATCGATGACATTGAAGCACCAGGTCCTCTCACTTGCTCAAAGGCTTCACATTTATATAACTTTTGTGGGCATTTTGCTTTTGTCTCTATCACAGAGCCCACTAAGGTAGATGAAGCATTTCTGGAGCCTGAGTGGATTCAAGCTATGCAAGAAGAATTACATCAGTTCGAGCTCAACAACGTCTGGGAACTGGTCAAACGTCCAGATCCTCGCAAGCACAACATCATTGGCACAAAATGGATCTACCGCAACAAGCAAGATGAAAATGGCCTTGTGGTGAGGAATAAGGCACGACTTGTAGCTCAAGGCTACACACAAGTTGAGGGTATTGATTTCGATGAAACTTTTGCACCTGTTGCTAGACTTGAGGCTATTCGCATATTACTTGCCTACGCTAGCCATCATAATATCACTTTATATCAAATGGATGTGAAAAGTTGTAGGACCTTGAAGTATGTCTAGAGGGGGGGGTGATTAGACTACTTGACCAATTAAAAACTTAACCTTTTCCCAATTTTAGAGTTTGGCAGATTTTAGCAATCTTTGGACAAGTCAAGCAATCATCACACAAATCAAGCAAGCATGCACAGAGTATATAGGCAGCGGAAATTAAAGCATGAAACTTGCAAGAAAGTAAAGGGAAGGGTTTGGAGGATTCAAACGCAATTGGAGACACGGATGTTTTTGTCGTGGTTCCGATAGGTGGTGCTATCTTACATCCACGTTGATGGAGACTTCAACCCACGAAGGGTAACGGTTACGCGAGTCCACGGAGGGCTCCACCCACGAAGGATCCACGAAGAAGCAACCTTGTCTATCCCACCATGGCCGTCGCCCACGAAGGACTTGCCTCACTAGCGGTAGATCTTCACGAAGTAGGCGATCTCCTTGCACTTACAAACTCCTTGGTTCAACTCCACAATCTTGTCGGAGGCTCCCAAGTGACAGCTAGCCAATCTAGGAGACACCACTCTCCAAGAAGTAACAAATGGTGCGTTGATGATGAACTCCTTGCTCTTGTGATTCAAATAATAGTCTCCCCAACACTCAACTCTCTCTCATAGGATTTGGATCTGGTGGAAAGAAGATTTGAGTGGAAAGCAACTTGGGGAGGCTAGAGATCAAGATTCATATGGTAGGAATGGAATATCTTGGCCTCAACACATGAGTAGGTGGTTCTCTCTCAGAAATGGTAAGTTGGAAGTGTAGGTTTGTTCTGATGGCTCTCTCCATGAATGAAGAGGAGGTGGAGGGGTATATATAGCCTCCACACAAAATCTAACCGTTACACACAATTTACCAAACTCGGTGGGATCGAATCAACAAATTCGGTCAGACCGATTTAGTAAACCTAGTGATCGTTAGGGTTTTCGGTGGGACCGACATGCAACTCGGTAGGACCGATATGGTTAGGGTTAGTGCATAACATAATCTCGGTGAGACCGATTACACAAACTCGGTGAGACCGATTTTGGTAATTAGCTAACCAGAGAGTTGGTCAGGTAAACTCGGTGGGACCGATTTGCTCTTTTCAGTGAGACCAAAATGTTACAAAAGGGAAACAGAGAGTTTACATTGCAATCTCAGTGGGACCGATCGCTCACTTCGGTTAGACCGAAACGTTACGAAGGGAAACAGAGAGATTATAATCCCATCTCGGTGAGACCGAGATCCCTATCGGTAAGACCGATTTGCCTAGGGTTTGTGGCAGTGGCTATGACATATGAACTCGGTGGCGCCGGATAGAAAGAATCGCTATGACCGATTTTGGCTTTAGGTTTAGGTCATATGAGGATGTGAGAAAGTAGTTGAGGGTATTTGGAGCATATCACTAAGCACTTGAATCAAGAGGCTCATTAAGCAACATCTCATCCCTCCTTGATAGTATTGGCTTTTCCTATAGACTCAATGTGATCTTGGATAACTAAAATGTAAAATGAAGAGTCTTGAGCTTTTGAGCTTGAGCCAATCCTTTGTCCTTGATATTTTGAGGGATCCACTTTCATCATCCATGCCATGCCATTCATTGAGCTTTCCTGAAATAATAGTCCTGGAATAGCATTAGCTCAATGAGCTATATGTTGTTATGAATAAAAAAACCACCTAGGGATAGTTGCACTTTCAATCTCCCCCTTTTTGGTAATTGATGACAACATATAGATCAAAGCTTCGACAAATGATAATAAGATTGAAAAACATCGTCGCTTTGAGAAGTATGTGATAAGCAAGAGTTCCCCCTAAATTTATGCATAGTTTAAGATTTGCTTTGGGCTGCAAATGCACAAGGAATTAGGCTCATGGGTTACTCTTCCATGTCACATACATCTTGGTGGAGCGCTCAAAATAATAAAGATTGAATACATGCACTCATCACCAAGCAAAGTGAATGATCATATAAGGATAGGTAAGATAATATCATCAAAGAGGCATAAGTGTAGCTTATGATCAAACACATGATCATCAATGTCTCACAGATAATAGCATAGTATCTCAAGCAATCAAAAGCAAACAAAGTTTAACCACCAAAGCAAGAGAGGACAAAAGCAACACACTCTCTCTCTCGAAGCCTATGATCTATACATTTTTCTTCCCCTTTGGCAACAAGTTACCAAAAAGTTCATAGAAAATGCATAGTGCTAGATCGACTCTCAGGCTTGATCTTCAGGTGGTGGTGTAGAGATGGCTCCTCGGACGAAGGCTTTAGTTGATGTGGATGGAGCTGGAGGTGTTGGTGCTGGAGCTGGTTGCTCTGGAGCTGTAGGAGCTGTTGCTGGTGCAGATGATGTGGCTCTATTGTCTGTCACAGGCACTGCAACTGACCTCTGAGCTCTAGGCACTCTGGCAAATGTAGCAGTGGTTGTCTTGCCCTTCCTCTCCTGCATGTCTTCCTGAAGCTGCTCCACAACTGACTGAATCTCAGTTACTTTGACATCTAGATCATAGAATTTTTTTCCATGATTCTTTCCAAGCTCTCCTGGTTTTGAGTTAGGGTGGCCAAACCCTTCTCAATCCTCAGTGTTGATGCTATCAAGTATCCAAGCTGCTCCTGCTTGTTCTTCAAAAAGTACTAAGATGCCTCCTCTTGAGTTGGCATCTTGGCAGCCTTCTCTTTGCTTGCCTTCTCCTTCTTCTCTTGAGCTTGCACTGATGATGGTTCATTCTCAGTCATGACAACCTGATTGTCCTCAAAGTCTGGATAAAGAGCAAAGTGTTCCTTATCCAATAGATATTTGCCTATGCCCATCTTTGAGTTAATCAACTCCTGAATCTGTGGGGCATATCCACAACTTCTCTTCTGGTCTGCTGCAGTCCTCTTAATGGTCTCAACCATAAGGCTAATGACTTTGAATTTCTGAGGCACATCAAATATATGCAGCAAGTTGATAGAATGCCCTCTGATCATGTTCTGGTCACCTGACTTGGGCAAAAGAGTGTGCCTTAGGATCCAGTTGATCGTAGGCAGCCCTGACAGAAGAAAGTGGACTGATCCAAATGAGAAAGTCTCAAGGGCTTTGTCTGGGATCTCCTTGTACATATGTGTCATAGTATTGTGTCCAATTTTCTTCTTGGCATAGACATCCAAGTTATCTTCACTCTCTTTGGGGGCATTGATCAGACTAGCCCATTCCTCTATGGTTGACTGGTACCTTGTACCTTCTGACATCCACACTATCCTGCCATCTGGATAGAAGTGTGCTGTGGAGTAGAATTGCATAGTGAGTTCATCATTCCAGTTGGTGAGCTTCTGCCCAACAAAATCTGCAACTCCACAAGCTTCAAAACTGTCATACACTCCAGGATAGTGTTCTTCATTTTCCTTCATGTAGGTCCAGTCGACCCACCTCATATCACACACTATGGGCTTCTTGTCCAACAAGATTGTCTCATAGAAGTCCTGTTGTTTCTTTGTATGGAACCTGTAATCAACAGCAGTCCTTCTCCTTGTGGCATATGGATCTGTCATCCTCCATAGCCTCAACCCTGAGTCTCTCCTGATATTCATGTCCTCAGCCACAGGATGAGCATCATTGTGGTCTAGAATCTTGGGCTTTAGCTTCCTCAGGACTTGTCCTTCATCCTCTTCATCATCAGCAACTTCAGGCACTGGGGCCTTGTTCTTCTCAGCAGCTGGAATACTCCTGGTATTCCTCTTTGGTGCATTCTTGGGATTGGGGCAGCTTTGGGTGCTTCTTTGGGCTTTGATGTTGCAACCCCTGATCTTATAGCACCACCCATCAGCTTTTGTGCCTTGGGTTCTGGTGCAGCAACCTCTTCTTCCTCTTCCATCATGGAAGGTTGCCCAACAATTCTGGCTATGGTCTTTTTGACCCTTTCTTTCCTTTTCTTTCCTTCAGCAGCAGCTGGCTCTTTGGGATCAGGCTTTTCAGGTATTTGAGTTCATCCTCTGACCTTCAGCATAGGTGTCCTCTTGGCAGGGACCTTCCTATTAAGTCCAGGCTTAGTGGTCTTGGCCGAGCCATAATCCTTTTTGAGCACTACCTTCTTGGAAGTAGCCTCATCTTCTTCTGCCATATAATCCTCATCCTCAGATTCTGAGGTTCTCTTCTTCCTTGACCTGGTGGCAGCTTTAGGCAGATTGCTTGGGGTGCTTCTGCTCCCTTCATCTGAGCTGCTAGAGGGACTAGTGCCCTCACTCATGTGCACCTGCTCTTCTGACTTGTTCTGACTATCACTTTGGTCTGACATGCTGCAAAACACTGACTGTTGACTCTATGAATAGTTATAGATGAGATAGAATGGATGAGCATCACAAAATGCAGAGACTTTTTGCAAAAGAATGATTCAAAAACTCAATTTTAGTTTTCCATAGAAAGCATTTCGGATCAACCGATTTTCAAACTCGGTGATACCGAAGCAGTTTTGGAACCTAAACTAGTGAACTCGGTGGGACTGAGTCACAGTTCGGTGGCACCGAGACTGCTAGGGTTTCACAAAGTTCTAAAATCGGTCACACCGATTTGTAATTCTCGGTCAGACCGAGAGTTACTAGTGCAATGGCGTTAGCCAAATTGGTGGGACCGAGTTTTTCAACTCGGTGGGTCCGAGATGGTTTTGGCGGAAACCTAACCCTAAATTCTCAAATCGCATCTATTCTAAGGATCATATTGACTGGATAGGAGTGTTTCAATCGTGGCAAGATACATGACGAACACAATGTGCTAGGAATCAGACAAGGATAGCACTGTGATCGAGTCCATACCCTAGCTCGGCGATGAACTCGCTACGGCGGCAACGGTGGGGGTGAAATCTGTTGACGGCGGCGGAGACCAGCGACAGGAGGCGGCTGGCGACGAGGAGACGATCCGGAGACCCTGGTGGTAGAGCGAGCTATTGTGCGGGCGAAGAGGTTCAGAGAAATTTCCAATTTTTGCCCGTGACTGAGTGGAACAACTCGGTGGCACCGAGATGCATAACTGTATACAGTTACAGCAACTCGGTGGGACCAAAATGTTCAAATCGGTTGCACCGAGATTGAAAACCTAGATCGACTTAGTGATCTCGGTGGGACCAAAATGGAGGAAGCAGTCAGACCGAGAATCACAAAGAAGTTTTGGAAGTTTAAGTCGGTGACGAATCGGGGACTCCGAGTGCTCCTCACACAGAGTGGTTCGAATCTGACTTGATCAAATTTTGTGATGTAGCATGAATAGAGTTTGAGACGAGAAAAGCATAGATAGCTAGAGAAGGTTCTTAGGCATTCTTGTCCATCCACTTGGCAAAAAGAAAAGAACCCAAACAATCAAAGCAACAAGTGGATGTCCTCGAATGATTAAAGTAGACAACCAACATGCTCACACAATAGAATGGCAAAGAAATATGTGGCAAAGCATGCACAACCAATTCTAGCATCTATCAAACAATTGGCGATGACTAGGTCATCTATATATGAGTATATTGACTTAGGAGTCAAATGAGAACATTTGATCATAGGTCATACTCATCGTTTAAGCTCAAGTGGGGTTACCACTTTTACATAATGCATTGATGTGTTCACACCATTAGAGTTGCTTTGACTCAATTCTTAGAGTTAAGCTCCCCCTAGATGTGATATCCCCTTTTAGAGGGATGAACTAACCTTGGGTTTTGTTGATGATGACTTCATGTAGGTGTTGAAGATGTGGATGCTCAATGTTGATGTAGATCATTTGGAGCAATCCTTTGGAGTGAGTTGAACTTTTAACATACCTACATGGGTTAGTCCCACAAGGAACAAACAAGAATATCCATAGACATAGAGTGATGCACACACAAGATGATGTCCATGAAATCATTAGGTTACCTTGTCCCTTGCCTTACCAACATGAGGGTTTGTGACTCCTTGAACTAGTGCAAGATTTGAAAGTTGATTGCACTTGTCCTTGCCATAATGATATGAGGGAAGAATGTTGGCGGAGTCACCCTCAAGAACTCTCTAGTTCTTCTTCTTCGGGATCCACATCATCTTGATGGGAATCCTTGGAGTTGTAGTTGTACTTGATGAAGTAGAACTTGACGTAGTCTTGGGAACCCACTTGACCAAGGCCTTGGGTGCTTCTTCAAATGCATCAATCTCCTTTTGAAGTTTGTCCTTGCCTTTGTTCTTGTGGTCTTGTGGTGGAAGATCATCTTGAGCTTGTGTTCCCTTGAAGGAAGTAGGATCATACTTGTCTTGTTGAGGAACAAACTTTGTCTTGGGGTATTGATCTTCTTCCCACTCAACTCCATTGGCATTGAACTTTCGTTCAAAACCAACACCTTGATTCTTCTGGTGCCTTCCTTGCTTGCGTACAATTTCCTAGAATTGCTTACTCCTAGCAAGGCTCTTGTAAACACCTTTCTCTATAATTCCCTTCAATAAGCTATTTTCTTGCTCAAGTGTAACTTGGATAAGAGAATCATTAGTGGAATCAAGAGAACTACTAGAAGCAGCAATATTGGATTTTGCATAATTATTGTTACTACTAGAGGAAGAATCTTTCTTGTTCTTGTTACTTGACTTGACTTGAGGCATGTAAGTGGATAAGAGTAAACGCTTGGCAATGTAAGAAGAACTTTTCTTACGGAGATCATCATTGATTGCTTTCAAGAACTCATGTTCTTGCTCAAGATTGTGCTTTTCAAAGCGTAACTTCTCATGAGACCTTAAAAGTTCTCAATGATCTTCGAAGATAGTTTCATGAGATAACTTAAGAGTGTTTAGTTCTTTAGTTAGAAGCTCAATCTTCTCCTTATCATTGTCATTCGTTTTATCTTGATTAGCATGATTAATTGACGTTTCATCATAGTATTCATCACTAGAGTTGCCAACAAGTAAATCATCATCACCTAGCAAGTCATCTTCATCACTATTGAAATCAACATACTCGGGATGTGTTACCTTTGGACCTTTGGCCATGAAGCATCTTCCAATTCCTTCATTTGGTGAGTCAAATATGTCGTAGGAGTTGGTTGACACAAGTGCTAGACCGGCAACACCTTCATCTTGAGTATATTCGGAGTCGGAGTGATAGCTTCTCTCGGAGTGATGGACGGAGTCGGAGCCGGATACCCATTCAAAAACACGAGCTTGATGTCTTCGTTTTGTGTAGCCACTTGATGACTTGTCCTTCCTTTCCGAATCCTTGCTTCTCCGTGAGGGTCTTCGTTCATAACGATCATCTCTACTCCTCCTCTCTCTTGGTGGTGATTCTTCTCTTTTGCTTCTTCTTTTTGGAGAATCTTCTCTTCTTTTGTAGGGTGCCGTACACTCATTGGAGTAGTGTCCGGGTCTCCCACAATTGTAGCAATTGCGCTCTCGACTAGAAGATCTTTTGTCATTGTATGACCTTGACTTGGAGCTTCTTTCTTTGCTTCTACTCTTGTAGAATTTGTTGAAGTTCTTCACCATTAAGCTCAATTCTTCATTGAAGGTTTGTTTCTCACTTGATAATGTGGGGGCTTCACATGAGGCTTTGTAAGCACCACTTGACTTGTTGTGAAGTTCTTCCTTATCCTTGAGTGACATCTCATGAGCAACAATTCTTCCAATGACTTCCGTTGGCTTGAGATCTTTGTAGTTTGGCATCATTTGGATCAATGTGCACATGGTATCATACTTTCCATCCAATGCTCTTAGGATCTTCTTGATGATGAATTGGTCAGTCATCTCTTCACTCCCTAAGCCGGCAATCTCATTTGTGATAAGAGCAAGCCTAGAGTACATTTCAGCGACACCTTCACCATCCTTCATCTTGAACTTGTCAAGCTGACTTTGGAGCACATCCAGCTTGGATTCCTTGACGGAGTCAGTACCTTCATGCATATCAATCAAAGTATCCCAAATTTCCTTTGCATTCTCAAGACGGCTGATTTTGTTGAATTCTTCGGGGCACAATCCATCGAAGATGATATCACAAGCTTGAGCATTGTATTGCAGCATCTTCAATTCTTCCGCATTAGCTTCACGGTTCAGCTCTCTCCCATCAAAGAATTCACCTTGCAAGCCAATACAAATAATAGCCCAAACGCGGGGTTATGTCCGAGAATAAGCAATTTCATCTTATGTTTCCAACTAGCAAAATTAGTGCCATCAAAGTAAGGACCTCTACGCTGATAATTTCCCTCGCTAGACGCCATACTCTCCTAGGTTGTGAAACCAAGGCTATGACCACCAAAAGCTATGGTAATCAAAGCAAATGGAGACCAAAGCTCTGATACCACTTGTAGGACCTTGAAGTATGTCTAGAGGGGGGTGATTAGACTACTTGACCAATTAAAAACTTAACCTTTTCCCAATTTTAGAGTTTGGCAGATTTTAGCAATCTTTGGACATGTCAAGCAATCATCACACAAATCAAGCAAGCATGCACAGAGTATATAGGCAGCGGAAATTAAAGCATGCAACTTGCAAGAAAGTAAAGGGAAGGGTTTGGAGGATTCAAACGCAATTGGAGACACGGATGTTTTTATCGTGGTTCCGATAGGTGGTGCTATCGTACATCCACGTTGATGGAGACTTCAACCCACGAAGGGTAACGGTTACGCGAGTCCACGGAGGGCTCCACCCACGAAGGGTCCATGAAGAAGCAACCTTCTCTATCCCACCATGGTCGTCGCCCACGAAGGACTTGCCTCACTAGCGGTAGATCTTCACGAAGTAGGCGATCTCCTTGCCCTTACAAACTCCTTGGTTCAACTCCACAATCTTGTCGGAGGCTCCCAAGTGACACCTAGCCAATCTAGAAGACACCACTCTCCAAGAAGTAACAAATGGTGCATTGATGATGAACTCCTTGCTCTTGTGCTTCAAATGATAGTCTCCCCAACACTCAACTCTCTCTCATAGGATTTGGATCTAGTGGAAAGAAGATTTGAGTGGAAAGCAACTTGGGGAGGCTAGAGATCAAGATTCATATGGTAGGAATGGAATATCTTGGCCTTAACACATGAGTAGGTGGTTCTCTCTCAAAAATGGTAAGTTGGAAGTTAAGGTTTTTTTTGATGGCTCTCTCCATGAATGAAGAGGAGGTGGAGGGGTATATATAGCCTCCACACAAAATCTAACCGTTACACACAATTTACCAAACTCGGTGGGACTGAATCAACAAACTCGGTCAGACTGATTTAGTAAACCTAGTGACCGTTAGGGTTTTCGGTGGGACCGACATGCAACTCGGTAGGACCGATATGGTTAGGGTTAGGGCATAACGTAATCTCGGTGAGACCGATTACACAAACTCGGTGAGACCGATTTTGGTAATTAGCTAACCAGAGAGTTGGTCAGGTAAACTCGGTGGGACCGATTTGCTCTTTTCAGTGAGACCAAAATGTTACAAAAGGGAAACGGAGAGTTTACATTAAAATCTCAGTGGGACTGATCGCTCATTTCGGTTAGACCGAAACGTTACGAAGGGAAACAGAGAGATTACAATCCCATCTCGGTGAGACCGAGATCCCTATCGGTAAGACCGATTTGCCTAGGGTTTGTGGCAGTGGCTATGACATATGAACTCGGTGGCGCCGGATAGGAAGAATCGGTGTGACCAATTTTGGCTTTAGGTTTAGGTCATATGAGGATGTGAGAAAGTAGTTGAGGGTATTTGGAGCATATCACTAAGCACTTGAAGCAAGAGTCTCATTAAGCAACACCTCATCCCTCCTTGATAGTATTGGCTTTTCCTATAGACTCAATGTGATCTTGGATCACTTAAATGTAAAATGAAGAGTCTTGAGCTTTTGAGCTTGAGCCTATCCTTTGTCCTTGATATTTTGAGGGATCCACTTTCATCATCCATGCCATGCCATTCATTGAGCTTTCCTGAAATAATAGTCTTGGAATAGCATTAGCTCAATGAGCTATATGTTGTTATGAATTACCAAAACCACCTAGGGATAGTTGCACTTTCAAAAGTGCATTCCTCAATGGTAAGCTTGAGGAAGAAGTGTATGTTGCTCAACCCCCAGGTTTTGAAGATCCAAAGAATCCCGACAAAGTCTTAAGACTCAACAAGGCCCTGTATGGCCTCAAGCAAGCCCCTCGGGTGTGGTATGATACTTTGAAGGAATTCCTCATGAAGAAAGGCTTCAAACCCGGCTCACTCAACCCAACTCTTTTCACAAAATCTTATGATGATGAACTGTTTGTGTGCCAAATATATGTTGATGATATTATCTTTGGCTGTACTGACCAACGTTATAGTGATGAATTTGCCTATATGATGAGTGAAGAATATCAAATGTCTATGATGGGAGAATTGAAATTCTTTTTAGGTCTTCAAATTCGTCAACAGCGCAATGGCACATTCATATCCTAGGAGAAATACCTCAAAGATGTATTGAGGAAATTCGGCATGCAAGACTGCAAAGGGGTCAAAATTCCAATGCCCACAAATGGCCATCTATGCACTGATGAAATTGGTAAAGACTTTGATCAAAAGGTATACCGCTCCATGATTGGCTCTTTATTGTACTTATGTGCATCTAGGCCAGATATTATGCTTAGTGTTTACATGTGTGCCCGATTTCAAGCTACACCGAAGGAATCACACCATAAGGCTGTGAAGCATATTCTTCGATATCTAGCTCACACACCAACACTTGGATTAGGGTATTACAAGGGCTCTTCATTTGATCTCATTGGATATTCAGACTCTGACTATGCTGGCGATCGCGTGGACCGCAAGTCAACATCAGGCACATGCCATTTCCTCGGACAACCTTTGGTCTGTTGGTCCTCGAAGAAACAGAACTGTGTATCACTCTCCACTGTAGAAGCTGAGTACATTGCTGCTGGATCATGCTGTGCTCAATTACTATGGATGAAGCAAACACTCAAGGACTATGGCATCAATGTGAAGAATGTGCCTCTCTAGTGCGACAATGAGAGCGCTATCAAGATTGCTCATAACCCAGTTCAGCACTCGAAGACAAAGCACATCCAGATTCGTCGTCATTTCCTTCGTGATCATGTGTTGAAGGGCGACATCTCCATCGACCATGTTAGCACTGAAGATCAACTGGCCGATATCTTCACTAAGCCCTTGGATGAGAAGAGATTTAGCAAGTTGCGGTGTGAGCTAAATATCCTAGAATCTTCAAATGTTCTCTGAAATGGACACACATCCTAACACTTATGCTGACTTGATGACTTAGATGCGCAACACACGAAGTAACGTTTTTCTTCAATCAATGAAGACTAACCCTCTAAGTGTGAAGAAATCAATGAAGAAATTGATTCTCAGAGCCCTACGACAATTGTACGCGGTGTCTGAAATCATCTTTCTTATACGGTGGGTTACGCCACCAACCAAAGTTGAAAATCTTCAATTTGAGTTTTTCCTATTTTGAAATTCCTCAGTTTTTCAAATTCTTCAACTTTGCATTGTCTTCACTCTTTCCGGTATTGTTCTTCATTTGAATATATATATATATATGAGTTTTATGTCCTCTACAACATTCACTTATTGCTATTTCTCCAAGTTGATTTCTTCTGCTAAGTGAATGTGATCGGACCCTTCCCCCTCTATGCTAAACTCAACCTAGTCTATTCACAAATTCTTCATGTGCGTTCTAATTTGAAACTCGTTCAAAATCTTCACTGTGTCCTTGACAGCTGAAGAAATTGCGAATGGAAACTTAAAATAATTTTATCTAAATCTTCGGCTTTGCCGCTCAAACCGTTCCGCATCCCGTGACAATACTTATCTATTCACCCACGATCCTACAAGATCTCCACCTCACAGTACGTGGGTGACACATGTCACGTGAATGAGAAGGGCCAGGGGCATGTTCGTCCGAAATCTTCGGGCATACATTTTTTCACTACCACTATAAATACCCCTGCCTCTTCCTCACTTCACTTTTACTTCGCTCGACCTCACTCCCGCTCGAGCTTCCCAAAACCCTAGCGCCGCCGCTACTTCATCATCGCCGGTGAGGAAGAACTTCACTGCCTTGACCTCATCGCCGCCGTACTCACGCCGGTTGCGGATTCTTCACTCCGCCGCCGCCGTAGCCGTCTTCCTCTGCCGAGTTAGGGCGTGGAAGATCTAAACTGACGAACTTCACACCTACACTTCTCATTTCATCGTGTTCTTCACTTCGGGTAATTAAAAGTTACTTTTACTACCCGCTTTGATTCATGTGTTCTTCTTGAAAATCTTCAAAGGTGTTTGTTCTTCAAATCTTCACACAGTAAACACCTCACATGTTATCTGTTCTTCATTCATTTCTCTAAGCAATGATTTTCTTCAAGATTCCTCAATTGTGTGGATTCTCAAATCTGTACAACTCTGGAACCTAAGATAAAGAACGCTTAGTGAAATTCTTCAACACTCATCTGGTCAAATTCCTCAAACCTATTCTTTTTGAAAATCTTCTGAGAACGCATATGATCTCTCCAAATTCCTCGCAACTATACTCTGTTCACAGGTACAAATCTCCGCTGCTGAATCACTAGGTTCTCATCAACTTAACTCATTTGCAGCGTTCCTCGAAGAAAAGTTGCACACTGATATGTCTCCAACGTATCTATAATTTTTGATTGTTCCATGCTATTATATTACCCCTTTTGGATGTTTATGGGCTTTATTCTACATATTTATATCATTTTCGGGACTAACCTACTAACCGGAGGCCCAGCCCATATTGCTATTTTTTTGCCTATTTCAGTATTTCGAAGAAAAGGAATACCAAACGGAGTCCAAACGGAATGAAACCTTCGGGAGCGTTATTTTTGGAACAAATCTGATCCGGAGAGCATGGAGTGCAAGTCAAGAAAGCTCCGAGGGCCCCATGAGATAGGAGGGCACGCCCCTCGTGGGCCCCTCGGGCGTCCACCGACGTACTTCTTCCTCCTATATATACCTACGTACCCCAAAAACATCCAGGAGCACCACGAAACACAATTTCCACCGTCCTAACCTTCTGTATCCGCGAGATCCCATCTTGGAGCCTTCGCCGGCACTCTGCCGGAGGAGGAATCGACCACGGAGGGCTTCTACATCAACATCCTTGCCCCTCCGATGAGTTGTGAGTAGTTTACCACAGACCTACGGGACCATAGTTATTAGCTAGATGGCTTCTTCTCTCTTTTTGGATCTCAATACAATGTTCTCCCCTCTCTTGTGGAGATCTATTCGATGTAATCTCTTTTTGCTGTGTGTTTGTCGAGATCCGATGAATTGTGGGTTTATGATCAAGTTTATCTATGAATAATATTGGAATCTTCTCTGAATTCTTTTATGTATGATTGAGTTATCTTTGCAAGTCTCTTCGAATTATCAGTTTGGTTTGGCCTACTAGATTGATCTTTCTTGCCATGGGAGAAGTGCTTAGCTTTGGGTTCAACCTTGCGGTGATCTTACCCAGTGACAGAAAGGGTTGCAAGACACGTATTGTATTGTTGCCATCGAGGATAACAAGATGGGGTTTATATCATATTGCATGTGCTTATCCCTCTACATCATGTCATCTTGCTTAAAGCGTTACTCTGTTCTTATGAACTTAATACTCTAGATGCAGGCAGGAGTCGGTCGATGTGTAGAGTCATAGTAGTAGATGCAGGCAGGAGTCGGTCTACTTGTTATGGACGTGATGCCTATATACATGATCATGCCTAGATAATCTCATAACTATGTGCTTTTCTATCAATTGCTCGACAGTAATTTGTTCACCCACCGTAATACTTATGCTATCTTAAGAGAAGCCTCTAGTGAAACCTATGGCCCCCGGGTCTATCTCTTATCATATTTGCTTTCAATCTACTTTTATTTGCATCTTTACTTTTTGCATCTATATTACAAAATACCAAAAATATATTATTATCTCTCTATCAGATCTCACTTTCGCAAGAGGCCATGAAGGGATTGACAACCCCTTTATCGCATTGGTTGCGAGTTCTCAGTTTGTTTGTGTAGGTGCGTGGGACTTTTGAGGAGCCTCCTACTGGATTGATACCTTGGTTCTCAAAACTGAGGGAAATACTTACGCTACACTTGTTGCATCACCCTCTCCTCTTCGGGGAAAACCAACGCAAGCTCAAGACGTAGCAAGAAGGATTTCTGGCCCTGTTGCCGGGGAGGTCTTCGCTCAAGTCAAGACATACCAAGTACCCATCACAAACCCATCTCCCTCGCATTTACATTATTTGCCTCTCGTTTTCCTCTCCCCCACTTCACCCTTGCCGTTTTATTCGCCCTCTCTTTCCCAATCTCCTCCTCTCCTTTCCGTTTGCCTTCCCGTTGCCATGACCGAATCAAAAAGAACTAAGAGCTTTCTCCCGAGCTCTAGTGCCTTGGACAATCCCTCTATCCTCTCTAAGCTCATGAATAATGATGCTATGGAAAGACCCACCAGGGTCACCAATGAGAGCTTAAATAATTTTGATGAGGATGACTCTGGAATTTTTCGCTATTTACTTGATTAGTCTTTAAAAGATGCTTGGGATAGGTTATTAAGGATTCGTGCTAGCTATGTGCCTCAATATCAAATTGAAGATTACGTAAAGAGTTTTTATATTGGCTTGCCCGCTTCTTTTAAACAAGTTTTAGATTCTATTTTTGAAGGAAGTTTTCTTGAAAGGGATGCTATAGATACTTATGAAAAAATGAAAACAATATTTGGGCAACCTATGAATGATAAGGTTGAATCTACTACTCTCTTGTGCTTTTATCAAAATGAAATTATTAAAGAGATGAAGTCTAGTGTAGAGACAAACTTCTGTAACGTGTTTAATCGTACCTCTTCCATTAATGGCCATGTGCTTACCTTAAATAGAAGAATGAATGCCATAGAGAGGAGATCATCCTCTCCAAGTGCCCAAGATGGCACTAGTTAGATCTATCCTTGTTTTTACGCCTAGCTAGGGGCGTTAAACGATAGCGCTAGTTGGGAGGCAACCCAATTTTTCTTTATGTTTTTTGTTTTTGCTCCTGTTTAGGAATAAATCTTGCATCTACTCTCTATTTAGATGTGTTTTTATCTTTTAATTAGTGTTTGTGCCAAGTAGAACCTATAGGATAACCTACGATGATAGTTGATTTGATTCTGCTGAAAAACAGAAACCTTGTGCGCACGGATATAATTTTGTTAAATCACAGGAACATGCTTTTGCGTTGATTCTTTTTGCTGATGTTCAATAGACAAATTTTCCAGGACTTCCTATTTTGGTAGGATTTTTAGAGTTCCATAAGTTTGCTTTAGTTACAGATTGCTACAGACTGTTCTGTTTTTGACAGATTCTATTTTTCGTGTGTTGTTTGCTTATTTTGATGCATCTATGGCTAGTAAAATAGTTTATAAACCATAGAGAAGTTGGAATACAGTAGGTTTAACACCAAAATAAATAAATAATGAGTTGATTGCAGTACCTTATGTGGTGGTTTTGTTTTCTTTCACTAACGGGGCTTACAAGATTTCCTGTTGAGTTTTGTGTTGTGAAGTTTTCAAGTTTTGGGTAAAGCTTTTATGGACTATGTAATAAAGGGTGGCAAGAGCCTAAGCTTGGGGATGCCCATGGCACCCCAAGATATTCAAGAGTAGCCAAAAGCCTAAGCTTGGGGATGCCCCGGGAAGGCATCCCCTCTTTCGTCTTCGTTCATTGGTAACTTTACTTGGAGCTATATTTTTATTCGCCACTTGATATGTGTTTTGCTTGGAGCGTCGTGTATTATATTAGTCTTTGCTTGTTAGTTTGCCACAATCATCATTTCTGTACACACCTTTTGGGAGAAGCCTATTTGATCAGAATTTGCTAGAATACTCTATATGCTTCACTTATATCTTTTGAGCTTGATAGTTTTTGCTCTAGTGCTTCACTTATATCTTTTAGAGCACAGTGGTGTCTTAATTTTGAAGAAATTGCTAGTCTCTCATGATTCACTTATATTATTTTGAGAGTCTTTTAGAACAGCATGGTATTTGCTATTGTCATAAAGTTGGTCCTAGAATGATGAGCATCCAAGTTGGGTATGATAAAAACTATCATAGGAAGTGAATTGGATGCTATGATCAACTTGATACTTGATAATTGTTTTGAGATATGGAGGTAGTAATATTAGAGTCATGCTAGTTGGGGTGATTATGAAAAATACTTGTTTTAAGGGTTGTCATTCCCGTAGCATGCACGTATGGTGAACCGCTTTGTGATGAAGTTGGAGCACAATTTTATTTATTGATTGTCTTCCTTATGAGTGGCGGTCGGGGACGAGCGATGGTCTTTTCCTACCAATCTATCCCCCTAGGAGCATGCGCGTAGTGCTTTGGTTTTTGATGACTTCTAAATTTTTGCAGCAAGTATATGAGTTCTTTTGATTGATGTTGAGTCCATGGATTATACGCACCCTTTCACCCTTCCACCATTGCTAGCCTCTTTTGTACCGCGCAACTTTCGCCGGTATCATAAACCCTTTATTTACCTTCCTCAAAACAGCCACCATACCTACCTATTATGGCATTTCCATAGCCATTCCGAGATATATTGCCATGCAACTTTCCACCGTCCCGTTCATATGACACACATTACTTTTGTCATATTGCTTTTTGCATGATCATGTAGTTGACATCGTATTTGTGGCAAGGCCACCTTCATAATTTTCATACATATCGCTCTTGATTCATGGCATATCCCAGTATACCGCCGGAGGCATTCACATAGATTCATATTTTGTTCTAGCTTTGAGTTGTAAATCCATAAAAGTGTGATGATCTTCATTATTAGAGCATTGTCCTAGTGAGGAAAGGATGATGAAGGCTATGATTCCCCCACAAGTCGGGATGAGACTTCGGACTTTACAAAAAGAAGAGAAAAAATGAGAAAAAAAAGAAAAAAAAGAGAAAGGACAAAAAGAAAAAAAAATAAGGCTAAAGAAAAAAAAGGAAAAAGAGAGAAAAAGAAAAAATAAAATGAGAGAAAAAGAGAGAAGGGACAATGCTACTATCTCTTTTTCCACACTTGTGCTTCAAATAGCACCATGATCTTCATGATAGAGAGTCTCATATGTTGTCACTTTCATATACTAGTGGGAATTTTTCATTATAGAACTTGGCTTGTATATTCCAATGATGGGCTTCCTCAAAAGTGCCCTAAGTCTTCGTGAGCAAGCAAGTTGGATGCACACCCACTTAGTTTCTTTTGTTGACCTTTCATATATTTATAGCTCTAGTGCATCTATTGCATGGCAATCCCTACTCACTCACATTGATATCTATTAATGGGCATCTCCATAGCCCGTTGATACGCCTAGTTGATGTGAGACTATCTTCTCCTTTTTTGTCTTCTTCACAACCACCATTCTATTCCACATATAGTGCTATGTCCATGGCTCACGCTCATGTATTGCGTGAAAGTTGAAAGAGTTTCAAATTATTAAAGTATGAAACAATGCTTGGCTTGTCATCGGGGTTGTGCATGATTAAATGAGCAATAGCTAGACTATATGATTTTGTAGGGATAACTTTCTTTAGCCATGTTATTTTGAGAAGACATGATTACCTTGATTAGTATGCTTGAAGTATTACTATTTCTTATGTCAATATGAGCTTTTATTTTGTATTCATTTGGATCTGAACATTCATGCCACAATGAAGAAAATTACATTATGAATTATGCTAGGTAGCATTCCACATCAAAAATTCTCTTTTTATCATTTACCTACTCGAGGACGAGCAAGAATTAAGCTTGGGGATGCTTGATACGTCTCCAACGTATCTATAATTTTTGATTGTTCCATGCTATTATATTACCCCTTTTGGATGTTTATGGGCTTTATTCTACATATTTATATCATTTTTGGGACTAACCTACTAACCGGAGGCCCAGCCCATATTGTTGTTTTTTTGCCTATTTTAGTATTTCGAAGAAAAGGAATATCAAACGGAGTCCAAACGGAATGAAACCTTCGGGGGCGTTATTTTTGGAACAAATCTGATCCGGAGAGCCTGGAGTGCAAGTCAAGAAAGCTCCAAGGGCCCCACGAGATAGGAGGGCCCCCCCATGTCTCGTGGGCCCCTCGGGCGTCCACCGACGTACTTCTTCCTCCTATATATACCCACGGACCCCGAAAACATCCAGGAACACCACAAAACACAATTTCCACCTCCGTAACCTTTTGTATCCGCGAGATCCCATCTTGGAGCCTTCGTCGGCACTCTACCGGAGGGGGAATCGACCATGGAGGGCTTCTACATCAACATCCTTGCCCCTCCGATGAGTTGTGAGTAGTTTACCACAGACCTACGGGTCCATAGTTATTAGCTAGATGGCTTCTTCTCTCTTTTTGGATCTCAATACAATGTTCTCCCCCTCTCTTGTGGAGATCTATTCGATGTAATCTCTTTTTGCGGTGTGTTTGTCGAGATCGATGAATTGTGGGTTTATGATCAAGTTTATCTATGAATAATATTGGAATCTTCTCTGAATTCTTTTATGTATGATTGAGTTATCTTTGCAAGTCTCTTCGAATTATCAGTTTGGTTTGGCCTACTAGATTGATCTTTCTTGCCATGGGAGAAGTGCTTAGCTTTGGGTTCAATCTTGCGGTGATCTTACCCAGTGACAGAAAGGGTTGCAAGACACATATTGTATTGTTGCCATCGAGGATAACAAGATGGGGTTTATATCATATTGCATGTGTTTATCCCTCTACATTATGTCATCTTGCTTAAAGCGTTACTCTGTTCTTATGAACTTAATACTCTAGATGCAGGCATGAGTCGGTCGATGTGTGGAGTAATAGTAGTAGATGCAGGCAGGAGGCGGTCTACTTGTTATGGACGTGATGCCTATATACATGATCATTCCTAGATAATCTCATAACTATGCGCTTTTCTATCAATTGCTCGACAGTAATTTGTTCACCCACCGTAATACTTATGCTATCTTGAGAGAAGCCTCTAGTGAAACCTATGCCCCCCGGGTCTATCTCTTATCATATTTGCTTTCAATCTACTTTTATTTGCATCTTTACTTTTTGCATCTATATTACAAAATACCAAAAATATATTATTATCTCTCTATCAGATCTCACCTTCGCAAGAGGCCGTGAAGGGATTGACAACCCCTTTATCGCGTTGGTTGCGAGTTCTCAGTTTGTTTGTGTAGGTGCGTGGGACTTTTGAGGAGCCTCCTACTGGATTGATACCTTGGTTCTCAAAACTGAGGGAAATACTTACGCTACACTTGCTGCATCACCCTCTCCTCTTCGGGGAAAACCAACGCAAGCTCAATACATAGCACACACCCCTGAGGAAGATAGAAATCAGCGCAAGGTGCGCATTCAAAAGATAGAGAGGAGATGGGCTCGAGAATGGAGGGAGTACAGGTATGTTACTCTCAAGTATATGAAGAAATTCGCGCTCAACCCTCGATGCTCAAGACCTCCATTGGCACCAGGCCAAGTGGAAGATCCCACCAGCCTCAAGCGCGGTGAGGACTATGCTGATGAATGGGAAAAGCGCCAGGCCAAACTGGCCAAGCAAGCAAAGGAAGCAGTGAAGAAATTCAATGCAGACTCTGCTGCTGCTGCTATCGCTGCTGAGGCCTCTGCTAGTCAGCCGAAGAAGGCGATGCCTAAGAAGCCTGCTCACAAGTCAAGCGCTTCTTCTTCAATGCCCTCACGGCCAAGCTCCTCAGCAATGCCCTCAAGGCAAGAATCTTCAAAGCCCTCAAGGCAAATTCCTCAGTCTGCTCCTCCTCCTCCAAAGTCCTCAGCTCCTTCAACAAAGTTTTCAGCTGCTCCGACAAAATCCTCGCCACTTGTGCATCTTGCCACGTGCCAAAGGACCACAGTCATCTCAATTACCTCAGGAGCATCTGCAAGTTCCTCAGATGCACCAAATTCCTCAACTGGTCCCTATCTGCTAAAGAAAAAGGCCACTGCTAGATGAGGCCTTCGACCAAGTCCTCACAAGAAGTAGGTCGCCTTCCAAGTTCCCTCTGATCAAGATGAGGCTGATGATGAAGAGCTTGTTGAAATCATCAGAGACAGGCAAGCCAGGGCCGCTAGAGCCAAAGGTAGCAACGTGCCACTACTGTTGGATCCAAAGTTGATCCTCGACTTCATTGACTTATGGCACAAGGACCCTAACACGCCTTTGCCGGAGATCAATCTCACTCCTGGTCAAAGTCATGTTCTGACTGCCTTCATTGAGGAAGAAAAGTGGAAATTTGAAGAAGGCAGAAAGCTGAAGAAAGCGCAATACAAGAAACAGCGCTACCTCAAGGACAATGTCCTCACTCTCACCCTGATCAGCTCATTGCCTTGCAAGCTGAAATCAAGCAATTGAGTGATGAGTTCGATCGCTACTATGCTGATTGGAAGGGCGCCAAGGTTCGGTTCGTCAATCTGACGAAGAAATTCACTTCAAGTGCTGCTCCTCCTGTGCACATTGAAGTTACACCGGCTGAAGCATCTGCTCAGCCCACTGAAGAACATGCCAGCATCGCTGGTGACAATCAGGCTGCTGAAGAAAATGAGAGTGCCAGGGCTGATGACTCCATTCCAGTCGCTGAAGATATTACCAGGGCATCCACTAGTGGTGCGCCTGAAGAAAATGAAGAAGTCAGAGCAACTACAACAGTTGCGCCTAAAGAAACTGATCCAAAGTCCTTTGCACCTCCTGCGCCTACCCCAGCTCCGATCCTTCCATCTGCATTAGATGTGAAGAAGACCAAGGCTGCAGAGCGTGCAGCGATGAGAAAGAGGAAGGCATCAGCTTCATCAGATTTTTCAGCTCCGAAGAAAATGAAGCCTTTGACAAGTTCAACTAAAAATCCAATTGATGCCATTCCTGTCTCTTTCATGCCATCAAAGGACCTTGTTCCGTTTGGTGAAGATTATGTAATTCCCGAGGAATCCGATGAAGAAACTCCTTCTGCTGCTTCGACAGAGCAGTTGGATGAAGAAATTGAAGTGGATAGAATCCCTTCAACCCCAGTCATCTCCTCACCTATGCCTCACTTCACTACTGAAGAGGCAGGTGTTGAAGAAATGGGAGATGAGGATGTGGACATTGGTTGTACCACTCCTGTGCTCAATGATGACTTTTGGGAAAGTCAGCACCCCAACTCTCCAATGTTCACTCCACTTCAAGCAATTCCTCAGTCCCCAGCTGCTACTGAAGTGCAAACGGGATCTGTAGAACATCATGCAACCCTGTCTGTCCATGAAGAAATTCCAGCCACTAGTGCTGAAAAAAATATAAATGAAGAATTGAAGACCCAGGCTGAAGCTGCAGAAGAGCCTGAAATTCCTCAGCCTGAGGAACCTGAGATTGTGATTCCTAAAGTGGTGATGCAATTGACTAACACTCCTCTGCCCAAACCAAAGGATCCCTTCTCAAAGAAGCAAAAATTCAAGGCTGATGATTTCTTCGGTGAGCGTGTGTTCTTCACTGAATTCAACCCATATGACAATGCTCGTCTTAGAAGGAAGCGTTTCTGGACTGTCAGCCAGGCCAACTTCTATTCCTTAGTACTCTTCGACAAGGACAAAGTCTTCGACCACGAGCACATTCCTCACGTGGACATGGAATCCATACCTTGCTTCACACAAGTCCTCAGTATGATTCATGATGCAGGTCTGCTTAACTTTTGCACTGACATTGTTGACTGGAATGAAGAGCTAATTCTTCAGTTCTATGCGATGCTGCATATCACTTTTGAAGCAAATGACATCAATACTTGTGTGTTGGACTGGATGACCAAAAACACTCACTACAAGGCACCAGCCTCTGAATTGCTTCGTGCCTTGCCACTCAGTCCTCCATTTGAAGGTGCTCGTCATCTGTATGATGAGCCTGAACTCACTGCTCACTATATGCAAGTGCTCATGAAGCCGCTGAAGCCTGGTCAAGCCCCAAGGACCAAATTCCTCGTGAAGGAATTGCTCTATGTGCCAAGAACCATCTATCGCATACTGACGAAGACCATGAGTCCTATCAAAGGCCATGACTCATCGGATGAAGAAGTTATCGGGATGATGAAGAATATGCTCTTCAACATAATGCATGGCATCCCCATAAACTATCATGATTTCTTCATGAGGAATCTGGCAAATGTTGCACTTTCACCATTTGAGCTGAAGCCTTATGCTCCGTGGATCATGAGATTCCTCAGAACAAGGTCTTCACTCAACTATAAGGCTGATTTTCAGAATCACCTCAGCTACTTGCCCCCTATTGAAGTCCTCAAGCGGACAATTTCCTCATTTGATGAGAAGGGCAAGTCACTAGCCGTATTCAATGAAGGCATTCGTCCATTGGATGGTCAGTTCCGCAAAGCTGCATCTTACTCCACCAATGATGACTCTGCCACTCATGATTCTACTGCCAATGCTACCAAGTCAAGTCCTCAAGCTACTGCTCCTCGTGTGATGACTGACCGTGAACTGCTTATAAGTCTTCACCAGAAGGTGGATCAAAACCACAAATGGGTTAAGCGTCAGTTTGGTTCTATTCTTCACAACATGACCTCTACACATAATGCAGTGAAGAAAAACCATTACTACTTCCATGAAGTATTTGATCGCACCTGGGCTATTCTATCACATCTATATGGTGAAGAAGATCTGAAGCAAATGGGCTTCAAGGGCATTAGTCCTCATTTTCAACCCTTTTGGTCATTCGATGACAAGGGGGGGGGATTTGAGTTAGTCTTCAAGTGGGTCTATCATATATGGGCATTTTTTGCTAAGTTACAACTCTCGTTCTTCTGATGACTTTGCTGAATCGAGTTGTAATCTTAAACTCTATGGTGGCCTGATACTTTTGTTGTGTTCTTCTGCATGCTTATTCCTCATTAATGTTAATGCACGCATGCTGAATTACGTCAGTCACCATATTTCATCATGCATTTCAAATTCTTCATATTATATGTCAAATGCGTGTATGAATTACAAGATATAGGGGGAGATCTCCATGATTATACTCTTCAAGTGTGCATTACTTCAAATGCAAATTCCTCACTATGCACATCTTCAGGGGGAGTTCTTCTATATCTTGCAATCAAATTCCTCAATATCAGTATTTACACTTCATATGTTTATCCCCGTTGAAAACTTAACCTATATTGTCATCAATCACCAAAAAGGGGGAGATTGTAAGTGCATCTAGTGCCCCTTAGTGATTTTGGTGTATTGAAGACTTATAGGTTAAGGGACTGATGCGTTTGTGAGTGTACTCATGTCTATAAGTCTATGAGGAGTTTGATATTTACAGAGAAAGTCGACCCCTAAAAATGAAGTTCTTCAACTGAAGACTTTGGATTTCTGAAGACTTTAAAAGTGAAGAAATTTGTGTGACCTTGAAGACTTGGTAATCATTCGAAGAACATGAAGCATGAAGACTCTTGTTTTTACTGTTTCATTTTCTCTTTCTTGAGTCATAGGAAACACCGTACTGTTAAAGGGGGGCGAGGAAATACTAAGGAAAATTTCCATGTGATGCTCAACTCAAAATCCTACACCTACCAATCCCTTCGAGTGAAGCCATTGGAAATCTCGCATAGTTCAGTCATATTCTTCAGTGACAGAGACAAAGTTCTTCTGGTCTCTGAGGAATTTGTTCTGACTGAGGAGTTAGGAATTCGCCAGTGTGGATTGCCTACAAAGTGAGGAACATGATAGCCTGAGGTATTTGAGAGTCAAATATTCCGACCATTGCTGTGCTACGCGCCAGCTGTCCCAAAATATCTACCCATCTAACGGTCATATCAGACAAGGGCATTTATGTCTTATCATGTCGGGCTGCTCTCTAGGCTATAAATAGCCGCCCCCTACAACCACTAGCTGGTTGGCTGCTCCGAGAGAAACTGACACTTGTCACTTGAGAGCAACCCATCCTCCGAGGACTTTGAGCGAAAATCATCAAGTGAGGAAAACCCAAACCCCAAACCTACAAACCCCAAAGTGATTGAGCATCACTGAAGATATTGATCCTGCATGGATCCGACGCTTGTTTCCTTTGAAGACTGTGCTTCTTCAAGACGGTTAGGCGTCAAGGTCTAGAGCATCCAAGAGGAATTATGGATCGCCGAGTGACCAGGTTTGTGAAGGTTCGGAAGTCACCTGAAGACTTACCATGAGTGATTGGGCGAGGTCTGTGTGACCTTAGCTCAAGGAGAATACGGTGAGGACTGTGTGTCCGGGACTGGGTGTCCTCGAGTTTAAATACTCAGCCGCTCCAACCAGATGTACAACTAAGACAGCAGTTGGAACTGGTCTACCAAATCATTGTCTTCATCGAGCTTACTGGTTCTATTTCCTCAACTCTTAATTTCCTCATCTCTGTTGTTGTGTGCTTGTTCATATCTGTTTGAAGACTTTGACTGAAGACTTTCTCAATTTTCTCAGTTCAATTTCTTCAGTCTGTCCGTCTTCATCTTGTGTTATCTTGTGTTTACGCTTTCTGTACTCTGTGCTTGTCTTCACTTCATCATGATGACTATGTGTGTGTTCTACTATGTTTACTTTTGAGTACTTATTCCGCTGCAAGTAGTTATTCATTTAGGAATTTCCTCACCAGGAAATTCCTCAGTGAAGAATTCATAAAAATCGCCTATTCACCCCCCCCCCTCTAGTCGATATAACGCACTTTCAGTTGCCAAGATTGTGAATCAATTTGAAGAAAAGAGTACGAGTATGGCAAACTTCTGTAAGTAACTAAAATGCAATGTGTCGTCAAAACAAATTGCCATGTGTTATAAATGAACATGTTTTTTATCACTACATTTGCCATGACCCATACACCGAAGTGTTAAAAATTTCCATGTGTATTGTACTTTTGTTTTCCTAAAATTGCCATCAATCTTATAACACCAAAGAGAAAATATATTAAGTTGCAATGTGACAAGTTTGCAAAATCAAAAGATTTGCTGGGACGTTAAAGGATTATGCACAATGTAAGCGATTTTTTTTGCCAAGTGGGACATTACAAAATCAAAGTATTTGCGATGTTTGTGTAAAAGCATAACGTAAGTGAATCTGCCAAGCGAGAAAATATGGATTTGCCATGTTATGAACGAATTCCATGAACTTCCTACAAATCAATGCATAATTGCCTTCTCCACCGTCTATTGTATAAAACCGATGGCACATTTTAATATGATGTGTAGGTTTCGAAAAGTATTTTTGCCATGGCAACTTTCAAATACCATGCATATATGTCTAACATCATTTTTTTGCCATGGCAAAAAAAAAAATATGATGGCAACTTAAAATGTTCTCCAATCTAAATAGTGTCCCTAATATGATATAGGCATTTTATCTGAACAAATGTCATGTGTTCTCAGTGGTGATTACAAACAAAAAAATAACAAAAAAATGGTACTGCTAGGTGCAAGGGAACAAAGAACGACTGGAAAAACATATCAAAAAGAAAGATATCAGAGGCCATACTCCTTGTACCCGAAGTCGGCGTTGAGCACTGCCTCCAAACCCCCGTATCTGTCCCCACCCACTGTCAGCAGCACCCCCTCCGCTACTTCATCCATGTCCATCAGTGCCTCCATAACCTCCGAGAGGTCAACCTCTCCCAAATCAACTGCTCGCCGCAGTAGAGACCGCGAGCAGGGATGTGATGACCGCAGTCGCTGCGTGAAGCCGCCTCCACATCCCTGCATCCGCCCACGCCGCAGTGCTGCTTCCGCCTCGTCATCCATGGCCTCGCATGAAGCCACAGAGTGATCCCCACACAGAGTCACTGGCATCTGCCTCAACATCGTCTCCGCCGTCTCCCGACTAGTCGTTGCCTAAATCGAGGGGAGTGGGGGACGGGGTAGAGAAATGGGGGAGGATTTGGGAAAGAGGAAAGCGAAGATAGCGTAGCGGGGTGCATTGCGATGGCTACCCCTTTTCCCAAACAAAAAAAAGGGGCTAACGTGGCAAAATTACTGTTCTTCAGGATTCGTTCCTCAATCCAATGGTTCAAAAAGTCTTCGCCGCCAAAACATAAAAATATGAAGATAAAATATATTGTAGTATATATGCAAGTACAAAATTTCATTAACACATGTTCATATGTGATGTACACAAAAAGATAAATAGGCAGACTAAAATGAGCTTTCTCTTTGTTGTATTTGAGCTAGATATTTGTCTTTTTATTTAGCATGCAAATAATCAAATTAGTTGATGAAACTTTATACATACATGAAGAATATGCATATGTATTTGTCTAAAAAAGTTTAACATTTTTTGGAACTTTTAAATATTTTATGATTTTGTTTTTGAAAAAAGGGGCTCCATGGAGCCTGTCCTTTTCAACGCCGCACTCGAGGAGGAAGATGTAGGTTTTGAATTTCGACAGATCAAAACAATACTTGAGCAATTGTTTCTGAAACTCTAAACACATAATTTTCACAGTTGATGGATGGACAGAGAAAAGTCAAGAGTACCGACGAGAGATAAACCAGTTCACCACACCAAAACTACTGGATCCGCACGATCGACGTGGTGTCAGTTGTCGCGGATGCCACCCACTGATACCTCACCTGCGGGGAGGAGCAGCAACGGGAGGCACGAACCAAACAGGGTGACCGCCGGCGGCATGCCTGAACACGGCTTTCCTGGACGCGACGCCGGTCCGGAGCTCGTGCACCCCGCTCTCGTACCTGGAGCACTCCTCCACGTCGTCTCCGTCTTCATCCATGGCGTCGAACTCGGGCGCGAACGACTTGAGCACGTAGTAGATGCGGCCGGGCTCCATGCATTGGTACTCCCTCGTCGACACGCGCCTCCCGTGGTTGATCCCCACCAGCAGCGCCACGTCGTCGCCGATGTCCTGCAGCTCGCGCCACCTGTCCTCGCGCTCGTCCACGGCGAACACCTTGAAGCGCCGGGTCCGCAGGGCGTTGTCGTCGGTGAAGATGGCCACCGTGCTCACCACGAGAAGGCCGGCGCCGCCGTCGTCGCGCTCGGCGAGGTACCTGGCGCCCTCGTAGTAGGCCTGCTGCCGGAACGTCTCGGTGTGGAACTCCACGCACCGCTTGAACTCCCACGCCATGACCGGCCCCGTCACGAGCCGCGGCTTGAGGGTGCGGCCGCCGTGCGCCGACGGCTCCCAGGCCTCGATGGACCCGTCGCCGCTGGAGATTGTGTAGAAGGCGCCGTCGTGGTGGATGATGTCCTGGTACCGCGTGGACGCCGACGTGCGCAGCGACGTCCAGCACTTGTCGCCGGGCCTCGCGAACGACAGCCCGGAGCCGCCGCTGTGGATCACCATCACGGTGAAGCTCTCCCGCCGGTCTCCTCCCGAGACGGCGAGCGCGGCCTTGTGGAAGAACTCGTCACGCATTGTCTGGATCGGAACCGTCTCGGGAGGCGACGGCCGGGCCTTCTTGTTAGGGCCCCGGATGTGTGACCGATACGCGTGATGGTCCACGGAGAAACACACGCCTCCGCCGAGGTCGTCGGCGAGCAAGGGCCTGATGAACCCGCAGTCGAACGACGTGACGTCCGGCAGCGGCAGCCGCCTGCCGTCGGCGACGGGCTCGAGGAGCGACGCGCCGCACGACTTGTCGACGACGACGAGCCAGCCCCGGGAGCAGCCGATGACGCGGTGGGGCCGCGCGCCGCCGGCGTCGGTCCCAAGGTACACCGTCTTCTTGACCTCGCCGGCGCGATCGGAGAAGTCCACGGCGGTGGCGCCGGACCGGAGGGACACGAGGTGCAGGGCGTGGCGGTTGAGCCGAGCGCCGGTGGCGCTCGACGCGCGGCGCCACGGCCTGCAGACGGCGGCGAACGCATCACGGTCGCGTTTGACGTCCCCTACGCGTCGTGAGATCTCCTCGAGGAGCTCCGGCAGAAGGCCGGACCAGTCGGAGGCGGCGGCGGCTGCTCTCATGTTTCCTGGAGAAGGAGATCGAGGCGAACGCGGCGGCGGTGCTTTTGAAACCGTGATGGTAGGTTACCTCAACGGATGGAAGAGAATAAATCGGCGATAATTTGGATCCTTCCCGTCCACGGAATCCTAACGTTAAACTGCTCATTATTAGGATCTGTTGAGGCCCAACTCATCTAGAAAGGAAAGTCCAATGGTTCAGTCCGTGATCAGCCCATGAGCCCTGCCCAACAGGTGTGTGTTCTCTCAAAAAAGTTCCCAAAATAAACAAGTATATATGGACTTTTATAACTACCAAACGTTCGGATTTTAGCAATAGGCAAGAACGATCCTTATTTGACTCTAATTAGGCCCTGTTTGGTTCATAAGTCCTAGGACTTTTTCTAGTCCCAACTAAAAAGTCCCTAGTCCCTAAAAAGTCTCTCCCCGTTTATTTTCATAGACTAAAAAGTCCCTAGTCCCTTCCTGAAGGTTATTAAATGACCATGTTGCCCCCCTAGTATATAGAAAATAACAATCAAACAACACCATGGGGTGGCGGGCCAATGAATGCATGGAGGGGCATTGTTGAAAAAATCCCAAAAAGTCCCAAAAAAGACTCTCCTTGAGAGTCTTCTTCATTTAGTCCCAAATGCCTAGTTTAGTCCCTAAAAAGTCTCTCCCGTTTGGTAAAAAAGTCTCTAAGAGGGACTTTTTCTAGTCCCTACACAAAAAAGTCCCTGAAACAAATACCCCCTTATATACATGCATGGGTTAGAATGACTAATTTTTCTTTCACCTGCACTCCTTCCTTTAATTACATGCATATATGCACTAAATGACGAAAAGTTGATGTCATTCTAGATTCTTTCTTTTTTCAAACTTCAAAATGTTTTGTAGCTCAAACCATCGCCCTGATTGCAAAACCGTCTTCACAAAAAAAATCGTCTCGACGAGATCTTCGAAACTAGATCCCTTGTTGATATGTTCTGGATGACTTTTTTTTGGACCAAAAGTTACTATATTTGGGCTACGTAAGTTATCACGTCTATCATACATAAGTTACCGTGTCATTTACACAAAAGTTTTTGGGGTATGTTTTCAACAACTTTTATCCTAGGGTCAAAAAGTGATTATGATGTTTGCAGTGAGTTATCAACTTTGTTGTGTATATTACCATGTTGCACAAAAGTTATCGGGGTATGATTTTTAACAATTTCATCCCCTCGGTTAAAAAATTATCACTATATTTGTATATCAGTTATCAGCTGTCATGTGTGTGCATTATCATGTTGTTTATACACGAGTTATCCGGAGGTATTTTTTAACAACATTTTTCCTTGTCAAAAAGTTACCACGTATGGATTAAGCAAGTTATCAGCTCTGCTGTATGTATATTACCATGTTATTTACACCAAGTTATCAGGATATGTTTCCTACAAACTTTTATCCCAGAGTCAAAAGTTACCGTGGGGTTTGTAGTGAGTTATCAACTTTATTGTTTGTATAATACCGTGTTATTTGCACACAAACTACCGAAAATATGTTTATCAACAAATCCACCCCCCCCCCCCCGCCACGCAGTTCACCTAAGTATCAGGTATGCAGTGCCTCTATTACCATGATATTCACGCAAACGTTATCGAGGTTATATTTTTCAACATTTTTTCTCAGGGTCCAAGTTATCATGGTGTTTGTACCTAAGTTATCATGTATATGATGCATCATATATATATATATTCTTCTCAAAAGAAAATCTATATCTATATATATTATATTATTATATTATACCAATATAAAAAGGTTCAAAGGGGCAAATCCAACAAATCCCGGCCGCCAAATCAAGTCAATCCAATGACTCAGACTGATTCAATAGTGAGCGCTCAACACGTTTGGTGTGTAGTTAATAGCACTAGTCGTCAACCCGTGCGCTTGCACAGGCTAGCTAGTTTTGAACCTATATAGAAAACTGTTGATAGTTTGCATGCAAAGACATTCACTTACACTCGAGTGCTTCCATGATTTAGATCAAGTTAGCAAAAAACAGATGAATTTTAATTAATTTGCACGTTTGGGACTTCTGTAAAAACGGCGTAAACCCTGGATGTGACGCACCATGAAGATTGTTCTCGCCTATATTTAGTAAAGTAGTAGAGACTCTTTGGCTAAAATGGTCATGATATAATAGGGAAAATTCATTAGTGAGAAAACACTAAATTAACCATATAATTGTCATACATCTCAGTTTGTCTCTACCGTTTTGGTAAGTATTGATTAATGGATAATTAAGTGCCAACTACTATATGAAAGTAATATTACTACATTTTTCCAATTCTAGCAAATCATGTACTACTTTGACTGACATGCTTTACCAATGTGCTAGACGGACATGATGTAGTATATGATATATGGATTATTATGTGATGTGATGTTTGTAAAAGCCTGACTAAATAAAACTTTATTTCATCCTCTTTGTTACAATTTCACCACATAGAGAAAGGGAAGACCAAATTCATCAAAAGTATTTACACATCATGGAAGTTTTGTACAAAACAAATATAATCACAGAACATTTGGCCTCTGCTCAATGAAAGCGAAGGGCATACTCTATGTACGCAGAAAGGTTGAAATGTTAATATATTCGAAAGCGGAATTACTTAGCCTTTTACTTTTGTCCTTGCAAGAATAGTATAATAAGAAACTTCAAATTGGCTAGCCGCATCTTGAAAAGTACTATCCTATATGTTACAAAGTTACATCCGAGGTAACAATACTAAGTTTGTTAACAAATTACACAAATCAACTTTGATAGGTATCCAACATTTATTAGACTGTTGAAATGAACAACGAAGACAGCCACACAATACATTTGGAGATCCAAGCTACATAATTCTGCAGGAGACATTGCTAACACACACAAAAATGAAGCGGTTCATATCACCTATGAAATTACACCAAAAATAATAATAGACTAAACGTATATGCATGTACATGGCGAACATCATACTGCAAGATGAAGTGAAAATGACACTTGATGATCTCAACCAATAAGGACATGTACAGAATCTATAAGAACAGATAATTAAATGTGGGTGTAGGAGAAAAATATGTACAGACCCAGAAAAACATAATCAAAGACAATACATACTCTGCAAGTACAGATTGTGCAACCATCTGATGCATTGAGTAAACATGGGAGGGCAGGTTATAATGCATATGTGAAGGACTGAAGGTTACAGTTATACGGTTGTCAATGATACGCAATTATAATAATCTTTATATTTAAATTTCGTACCGTAACCTAAGAATTTACAGCACACATAAGGGAAATGTTTCAGTATGTACGATCTATAAGTGTTCAACTGAGTTACACGGACATATACATTGAATACACCCTGAACTATCCCCCAAGAAGAAAAATCAAGGTTCAATTTACTTGAGCATTGACATTGCCTTTGCACTGGAGTAGGAAAATGTGCCTTAGTTACTGATATTTGGCATATGACCGATAAATTTATCCACTGCAAAGTAGGAAAGAAGGGCAATCCTAAATGGCTCCACTTGATAATATAGGTATAGAGCATAATGCTTTGTGTGGTAGAAATAAAAATACAGCCTGCAATAGAGAACTCAAGCTCTTGAAGAGATGAAAGGCGAGTAAAACATGAATATCTATGATTTGTCGAAAACAACCGGAGCTATCCATATAACCGTGCAGGAGGAACCGAAACCTGGAGTTGGTGGATAGATCATCGGAATTGACTCATCCTCTTTGCTGACGGATAGGGCGCCGCCACTATCCATCGAATATTTCATATAATGCTCTGTACAACCTCGCAAACCAAAATTTTACTTGTATTTTTCTCTTCTTGTTGTTTATGGGTAGACAACCCCACAAATTCCATAGTTCAGTTGAGCTACTCCCACCTTGTACAATTGTTTTGTTGAATATAAGTAAATGGAGTCGAAATACTGCTCTGAATATCATACTACAAACAACATATAAACATATATATAAGAAATGAAAAAAAAAACATCACCTACCATACTGAACATCCCATTGTTCTGATGTGTATTTGGCACCATTTCAAATAGCAGAATAAGAAATATGATAATGCCAATAGAATCCACTGAATGCTTGAGGCACAAACGAATCCTTCCCACATCCACTTCTTGTTTCCTAAGGAAACCAAGAACCAATTGGAATAGTAAGAATAGTTCAGTACATTTTATAACTGAAGCCATGGCGATACATACCACACTCTTTTCATCTATCATATGGTCACGTACTTCCATTTGCACATAGTTCTCTCCCTCGAACAAACTGAACACTTGATTGTGTAATTACTGTTTTGTGTGCCCTGCATTATCAGAAAAATAATGTACAACTCAAGGGTAGAAATTTACAATCACAGGAACTTATTCGAGAACCTAGCGAGCAACTCGGAATTGAAACCTGAGTACACATCGATTAGGTAGTAGAGATTATTAACTGAAAGAAGGAACAATGGATTAGCAACAAAGGTTATCCTGCAGTAAGAAATTAATAGCTCTGACACAAAAAATTAATCACAATCTTTATATATGTCATCGAACCACGGTGAACATCAGCACGGACATTAAACAACAAACGGGGCAGAAGGACCAGCAAGAAGAAAACGCGTATTTACCTGATGTAGAGGCTATGCTGATTGCATTATGTAGTACATCCAGGTCCATGAAAAATTGTTGATATACTCACTAACAGAATAACCAAAGATCAGAAAACTAAATGCTTCACTGTGTCTACTTAATATTAATTGCATAGTCAAAAGATCCAATCCAGTATGGAGACAGTAGCATGTCGTCTTCAGGGGTAAGGCAAGGAGAGCAGTCTTTATCTGTGCTAGCAGTTGGACCGATGAGAATGACAATACCATCGCCAAGATCTCACCACCTCAGCTTCTCAGCCTGAAAGTGGTTCGGGTTTTCCAAACAATAAAAGACCAACACAACTCGAAACACCTACCACTCAAGTATTCCCTTGAGCTAGCTTAAATTTTCTGTGCTACCAGTTTAAACTTTGACCACCAGATCAACCAAGAAAAGGTATAGTCCATTACACGTGATTTTTTCAGAAAATTGGAGTCTGATATATAGCTGGTAAGGAGCAGCAGATTTAAATTCTGTCCCCCTTTTTAGGTCAAATAGTAGCCGACACATGACTATCAGGACATGAATACTATTAAAAATTTACAACTAAAGAGAAAAAATGATAGCAGGAGTGCTTTCGACCTATCGTGCATCATTAGCTTCCGGATTCCTTTTCTCGGTTTCTCTAAGAACACATGATTTAGGAGCATAGCCGTAGCTGCTTGTACGAAGATAGTAGAAGCGGCACACCTAAAGCACACTGAAATTTCTACGCATATGGGTAAGCCTTCCTGCACATCATGATTTCATTGCAAGTTGATTGAACCACAAACTTGATAATTGTTCTGATGAAAGCTCAATACACATTTTCACTTGAGTTAAAAATTTAAAAAGTTAATAGTTCATCAAACACCAAGGCTCCATGGCTCACACGACAACGCAGGGGAGGAAATAGACTGCTAGCGAATGATTTGAAAATCGACAGATAAGATGTATCGGGGCATAGATTACCACATATTTGTGTTGATGACTTATGTGCCTGACGAAGTCGTGGACAGTCGATGAGGTGAAAATTCTGCTTTTTCTGGGATGCGCACATGCTAGATGTCTAGCCTTGGTCGATCATGCTGACCTTCTCCTCATGGGTCATGGCTCATACTTATTTGCCGCACTTCTCATTGTCCGCTGTCCAGACGACAACATGGGAGACAGTGGATTCTATAGTTGGCGGATGCAAAGAGTGATGGCTTGAGCTTTCTGGCTAGACCGTGCAGTGTCAAATCGCAGAGAATACGCGGCAGGTGACGGCGGTCTGAACGGCGGAGGGTTCAAGCTTGAGAGGAGGCGGCGGCGGACTTGGATAAGGAGCGAACCGAGGAGCAGAGGAAGGGGTAAGCTGTCGTCTAGGAAAAGTTTTTTTCTAGCGGGGGCAAAGGAAAGCTTTTTTGTTGTGCTAGGACTCTAGAGTCACATGGAATAGCGGGAGCTAAGGAAGTTTTTTTTTTCTAGCGGGGGCAAAGGAAAGGTTTTTTATATAACTTTTTTTATAACTGCAAAGGGAAGCTTTTTGTTGTGCTAGGACTCTAGAGTCACGTGGAAGGAAGATTAGGACCAAAGGAGTCATCTGGGTTAATCTCCACCATAATAAATTGGTCCCACCAAATAAACGGCTCCTAATTACTGATTAACGTGCTAATTTTTTGAGAGTCTGTAATTAATATATATATATATATATATATATATATATATATAGGTATAGGTATAGAGGTATAGATAGATACATAGATAGAGGTATAGATAGATAGATAGATAGATACCAAATATTAATGCCAATACTAATCACATATTCCCTCCGTCCCAAAATAAGTGTCTCAACTTTGTACTAGCTCTAATACAAATTTGTACTAAGCTCAATACACTTATTTTGAGGAAGTAATTAATACACAAATAATATCCTACCTAATATTTACGTGTTTTTTTCTCTTTTTTTCGAAAAGGGGTTCTCCCCGGCCTCTGCATCAGAGTGATGCATACGGCCATCTTATTAATCAAATAAAAAGGTTCCAAACAAGGTGCCAAAGTCTTCAACAGTAAAAAAACTGAAAAGAAAGCTCACACAGAGCCAAAAAGGGCTAGAAATATAAACTATCCAGACAAAGACGCCACAATCGGCTGGCTAAAGATAGATAGGTAAACTAATTGCCTATCCTATTACATGACCGTCATCCAAACCGGTTGAAGATATCCCGAGCTACCATCTCCCAGCGGATGGATCCAGTAACCAAATGCTCCCTGGCCTCCATCGGAGTGAGTAGCGACCACGAACGGATCAATGCCGTGGCTCGGAAAATAACCTGCAAAAAGTGAATACATGATGTTCTGTTAAAAACCAAATCATTTATGCAATTCCAAATAGTCCACAACAAAGCGCAAACTCCAACACAAATATGTCTCGCTAAGTCAGGCTCAATCCCATTAATCCATGTCTCAAATAACGTGTTGACAGAATTCGGTGGAGTAATATTAAAAGCAATGTGGACCGTCCGCCAAAGGACCTTGGCCAACAGGCAATCAAGAAAGAGGTGTTTAATCGTCTCATCCCGATCACAGAAACTACACCTAGTAGGTCCTGTCCAATTACGCTTTATCAAGTTGTCCTTTGTTAAAATAACTTGTTTATGAATAAACCACATAAACACTTTTATTTTCAATGGAACTTTGACAGCCCAAACATGCTTGGAGGTAGGAATGGAGTTCGAATTAATAACATCAATATACATTGATTTAACTGTGAAAACTCCAGACCTAGTCAGTTTCCAGCGTAATTCATCAGGTTGTTGAGAAAGCTGAACCTCCATCAGTCTTCTAACTAGATGGAGCCATTCTTCCCAACGATTGCCCGCTAGCGACCGTCTGAACTAAATATTAAGGGGGATATATTGACATACCGTTGCAACGAACATCTCACGTCGTTGAACAATACGATATAAAGACGGATATTGAATGGCCAAAGGTGTGTCGCCGAGCCAAGTATCCTCCCAGAACCGTGTACTGGCGCCGTTGCCAATGACAAACTTTGTCCTATTAAATAAAGATTGTTTGACTTTCATCAGTCCTTTCCAGAAAGGCGAGTCAGTCGGCCTGACTGTGACCTGGGACAAGGATTTTGTTTGTAGGTACTTGCTGCGAAGGATTTGCGCCCACGTGGCATCAGTCTCAGATGACAACTTCCACAACCACTTACTGAGAAGGCATATGTTCTTTACTTCGAGATTCTCAATACCAAGACCCCCTTGGTCTTTCGGTCTTCAAATGATATCCCATTTAGCAAGCCGGTATTTTCTTTTTAGTTCATCACCCTGCCAAAAGAAACGCGATCGATAGAAGTCCAGTCTTTTCCTGACACCAACTGGGACTTCAAAGAACGATAGGAAAAACATAGGCATACTCGTGAGCACCGAATTAATCAGAATTAATCGGTCTCCGTATGACATGAGCTTGCCCTTCCAGCAACTTAGTTTCTTCTCAAATCGGTCTTCGATGCACTTCCATTCTCTATTTGTCAGCTTACGATGGTGGATTGGGATACCTAGGTAAGAGAAAGGTAAATCCCCCAACTCGCACCCAAACAATTGCCTATAAGCCTCCTGTTCGTCTTTGGCTCTACCAAAGCAGAACAACTCACTCTTATGAAAGTTAATCTTTAACCCGGTCAATTGTTCGAAAAGGCATAACACCAGCTTCATATTTCTCGCCTTGGCCAAGTCATGCTCCATAAAGATGATTGTATCATCAGCGTACTGAAGAATGGATAAACCTCCATTAACAAGATGAGGTACCAAGCCACCTACTTGACCATTCTTCTTAGCCCTTCCTATCAAAATCGCCAACATATCAACCACAATGTTAAACAGGATAGGGGACATTGGATCTCCTTGTCTTAGGCCTTTATGTGTCTGGAAGTAATGACCAATATCGTCATTCACTTTAATTCCCACAGTCCCTTTTTGCGTAAATGATTCAACCTGGCGGCGCCAGGCTTCATCAAAACCTTTCATAAGCAATGTCTGTTGGAGGAAAGGCCATTTGACCTTATCGTACGCTTTCTCTAAATCCACCTTAAAAATTACTCCATCTAATTTTTTGGAATGGATTTCATGGAGCGTTTCATGAAGGACAGCCACCCCTTCAAGTATGTTTCTGTCCGGCATGAAAGCAGTTTGGGACTGTTGCACTACAGAATGCGCAATCTGTGTGAGCCTATTAGTCTCGACCTTGGTAAAGATTTTGAAACTAACATTGAGAAGGCATATCGGCCTGAACTGCTCAATTCTCACAGCATCCGTTTTCTTAGGAAGCAGTGTGATAGTTCCAAAATTCAAGTGAAATAATTGAAGCTGTCCAGCGAACATATCATGAAACAAAGGTAGCAAATCCCCCTTAATAATGTGCCAGCACTTTTTGTAGAACTCGACCGGGAATCCATCCGGTCCAGGAGCCTTATTATTTTTCATCTGTGCAATAGCATCGAACACTTCCTTCTCTGAGAACGGGGTAACCAGAATATCATTATCAGTAGCCAATAGTTGCGGCACATCCTCAGTCCTGGACT
The DNA here is from genome assembly GCF_002162155.2 of Triticum dicoccoides. Lineage (NCBI taxonomy): Eukaryota > Viridiplantae > Streptophyta > Magnoliopsida > Poales > Poaceae > Triticum > Triticum dicoccoides. The sequence continues at coordinate 800,443,615 of NC_041385.1, forward strand.
CATCGAGGGACACACAATTATCCTCCGGAGGTCCAAATAACTTCCTATAATACTCGGTTATAAAGTTTTTTAGGTTGTCCTGTCCTACAATAGTGCCCTCATCTTGTTCAAGCTAGAAGTTTCTCTTCTTTCTGTGCTTACCATTAGCAATCAAGTGAAAGAATTGAGTATTCGCGTCCCCCTGGACCACTTAGCGGACCTTAGCCCGCAAAGCCCACTTCAATTCTTCCTCGCGGAGAACTTCTTTCAACCTCTTCTCTGCCTCATTTTTAACCTGAAGCTCAGCTGGCAGCAAAATAGTGGATTCGGCCTTTAAGTCTAGGGTCTGTATAAGAGAAAGGAGCCTATCCTTTTCAATCTTATACACCCCATTAAGGTGCTTAGCCCAACCCCTTAAGAAACTTCTCAAATTCCTAATCTTATTCTGCCAACGCTCGACCGCAGTCCTACCTCCTGCACCCTTAGCCTATTCCCTGGCAATCAGGTCCAAGAACCCTTCGCGTTCGAACCAGGCCATCTCGAATGAAAAGGTGTTCTTGTTTCCCACGTGGTTCGGCTCCCTGAGTCCGCGAACAAGGGCATGCGATCGGATACGCCCCGTGAGAGAGCTTGAACCGTAACAAGAGGGAACTTCTATTCCCACTCCACGCTCACGAGAACTCGATCAAGCTTTTCGTAAGTCGGATTTGGCAACGCATTAGCCCAAGTAAACTTTCTACCAGAAAGCTCTATCTCCCTCAGATCCAAGCTTTTAATAATGGTATTGAACATAAATGACCACCTGCCGTCAAAATTATCATTATTCTTCTCCTCTCTCCTCCTAATGATATTGAAATCACCCCCAACTAAAATTGGAAGCTGCTCGGACCCACAGATTCAAACAAGGTCCATCAGAAACTCCGGTTTAAGCTTGGGCTGTGCGGCACCATAAACCGCCACCAACGCCCAGTTAAACCCATCAACTTTAGACCTGACTCGAAACTTAACCGCGAAGTCTCCCATCACTACACTTCGGACCTCAAGCGAATCGCATCTCACACCCAGCAAGATACCACCCGATCTTCCCCGCGGAGGGAGGCAATGCTAGTCGAAATCAACACCACCCACAAGCGAGGAAAGAAACTGGGGCACAAAGTTATCTCTACCAGTTTCCGAAAGAGCAATAAAATCTAAACGATGCTCCAGAGATGCCTCAGCAAGAAACCTTCTTTTAGCCAAGTCTTTCAGACCTCTGCTATTCCAAAAGATTCCTTTCATATTTCGTCATGAAATTTTTTAGTAGTCCGAATCCTAGCACTCCTACGAACTGCAGAGTCGGGATAAATCTTCCGTTTCCACTTGCGCTTTGGTTTACTAGGTTCTGTCACCCGGTCCTCATAACCGGGCTCAGCGGTACTAACAACTGCATTATCTAGGGGCACATCATCGTCCTCAGACTCATGATTGGAGGGTAGATCCGCACACAGGTTATCGAGCACTCTGACCCCTAACGCATCGATCTCATCATCATTCATGGGTTTTACCGCTGCGAGATTACGAATAGTCTCTAAGGCACGCTCCGCCTCCAAATCTAACATATCATTCACCGATTTGGAAATCTCACTATCAGTAGCCCCTAGTGAAACTCCTAATTGATTTGCATTATTTATAATTTCCTTATTAGAAAAATGCAATAAAGAATTAGATATGATGACGGACATACCAGTAGAGATCTCAGCATCATGAAGCTTGGCCGCCCTCATAGCGCACCTCTACTGCATGTCATCAACCTCCGGAAGCTCCAGAACGCGAGCACTCATCCGTCTCCCCGTCGACACCGGGTCAGGGATCCCTCCAAAAGCAACGACCTCCTCCCTAGTAAAGCCCCGCGCGGAATCCCTCAAAGGATCAACCGAGGTTACCGGAGGAGGCGGTTGAGGGATCCCATGCCCCTCGGACAAGTGCCCCACACCGAGGCCCAGGGCCATGGGCACGACGGGAGAGAGGATGACAGGGGCCGCCTGCCCTAGCCCTCCTCCCGCCCCACCCCTCGGCGCTGAGACGGACGCCGTCGTTGACGGAGATGCGGTCCTCCTGACCGCCGAAGAGGGAGGAGGAGCTAGGGCCGCCTGCCCCAGGTCTCCCCCTCCCAGCGCCACTGGAGGCGCAGGCGCCGTCGCCACGACCGGAGGAGAAAGAGCGGAGGCCTCTTGCCTCGGGCTACCTCTCCCAGCACCAGCCAACGTCATCGATACCGGCGTTGCCGGCATCGGGATAGGGAGGAGATAAGTCGAGGCCCTCTGCCCCGAACCCCCTCCCCAAGCTCCACCTTGGACACAGTCATCTCTGGAGCCTCGACCACAGGTGAAGCAAGGGAAATAGGAGCAACCACTGGCTCTACCTTCCCAACTCCATCCAAAGCCCTCGCCGACAAAGCCATCACCAGGCGTCCAGCCAAGGATCCGCCAGCACCCTCAAACTCCAACAAAGGGAGCGTAAGTTCAAACACATCATCAGAATCCACCCGGTCACTCCAAAGTCTGGGAGGGGCCGAGGCTGGCTCAAAGGACCCAAAACGCAACGAAGTCATGGGCACAGCTGGTGAGGGCGCCGGCTCAACCTCGGTCCCATCCCCGGTCAACTGAGCATCAGGGCGAGCACCGTTAGACCCCTCTTGAGTCGAGTCATCAGACGGCGCCCCCTTGGCACCCGCCCCGTCATCACCCTCGTGCATATCAACATCATTCCCATTAATCGCCTCAGCAAACAGATCTGTTTCCTCAAACTCGATCTCGAGCAGAAACACCTCTCCTCGATAAGTCCAGTTGACCACATCGGGCACGTACTCAATATCCAGAATGCTCACTAAAATCCAGGCCACTCCATGAGTACGTGTGAAAGCCATATCCACTTTCTCCGTCTTGCCAACCATAATACCCATACTGGCCACCACTCGAACATCCTGCAAAGGCTTAGATGGAGCCCCCAAAAACCTCAACCAAACCTGCGTAAGTGGCTTTCCCTTAGGCTGCACCTTCTTCCACTCATTAAACTCCAGAATGCACTTAGTGCCAGGCACTCTACATAAGCCAAAGCTCAGCAATCTTTGCAAATCATCCACAGTGGAGAAATCAACCTTAAAAACATTAGCCTCGAGAGGAACCAACTCCCAATGGAAGTCTCCCGGTGCCAGCTCTTGAAGTCGCCGCACAATCTGAGCCTCAGTTACCGCGCCCTGGGTAGCTTTGACAACCCCGGTGGTCAAGCTCATTGTCTCCTCCGGAAGCACTCTCGCGGCCGGTGACTCAAAGAACATTAGCTCAGCACAATATACCCCATACATTGTCAGAGCCGGAGCTTGGTCACGCAATAACGGGCAATCCCCCGAGGCATGAGCTGGCTTGCCACACGACTCACACAGCTCGGCCATGCACTCAGCAATGAAGTGGCCTTTCTCACCACACCGGTAGCACAACATCCTTTCCTTTCTACGCGCCCACTTGGACGCCCTCTCTGTATCAGACCTGTCGATAGCCTCAGCCACAGTCCCAGTCGCAGGAACCTCAACATTGGCCAAGGCCGTCACCACATCCATCGCCTGGGGAGGTAGATCCATGGACTGAGCGTGGTCTAATATTTACGTGTAATTAATATATTACCTAATATCGACGTGCATTGCATGTACACATTCACTAGTCATAACCAAATGTTCCCAGTTACACAGTGTGCAACGGCTGTTCGGGCCATCTGTTTAAACTATCGAAAATCCCTAAAGTTGAGAAATGGACCTGTGGATCGTCTGGGTATCAAGTGGGCTAAAGCCTCTCCTAGAACGGTGAAAATAATAGTGGACGCATCTTTTATTGCCGACGAGTTGAATGGATGTGCGGGTGTGATTATTAGAGATGAACATGGATGTTTCTTGCTGCTTCAGGATCACTAATTCCCCACATCTCGGATGCACTTTTTTTAGAAGAGCATCTCGGATGCTCGTACAGCAGAAACTTTGGCAGTGAAGCATGGGCTTATGTTAGCTAATGAGTTGGGCTTTCATTCCATCCAATTAGAATCAGATTCGATTGAGGTGATTAATGCTTGTTCAAGACATGACAGAATTTGGAGTGGAGCCTCATCAAAATTTTTTTTTTTTTTGCGAAACTCGCCAGTTTATGCAGAATGTTTCATCATGGCGGGTATGATAGGCTCAGTTCAATTTTTGCATTGTAACCGGGAAGCGAATTAGGTAGGGCACACCCTAGCTAAATTTACTTATGATAGAAATGAGTCTTGTAAGTGGGTCGATGAACCCCCAGGGTTCCTGATTAATGCTCTGGTTAATGATGTAACTATTTTGCCAAATTAATAAACTGAGCCATGATGGCATTCCCTTGCAAAAAAGTGTATAAAGGCCAATAAGAAAAGTTTATAAATTGGAAAATCGAATGGACAAATATTTGCTCACTAGGCTTAGGGAGAGAACACACGCCTTTGACTCTCTAGAGCTCGATGAGCTCGATGACAAGGAGGGATGGATATTGCGGAGGAGCAAAGAAGAGTGAGTGAGAAGACCGGTCAACAGACATTGTGTTGCCAACCTAGTTTTTTTAAATGTATCGGTATTGGTCGATCTGGGGAAAACTAAAACCTGAGCCTCGCTCGGATTTTAAGCTTTGTGGACCACCTAGGAGGATGGCCCTTGTGCACAAAATACTCTCTCCTTCCAACAAAAATACTTGAAGTTCTAAGTTTTTCCTAGGCCATTTTTAATTTTTGCCAAGTATATAAAAAGTATGCTAACATATGTAGCATCCAATTATATACATTTGATTGTAGTTATGAAATAATTTTGCATGCTATATATAGTAGGAGTAGTATATGTTGTAGATGTTGATATATTAGACTAGGTAAAACCTAAAAGTGTTTTATTTACGACAAACCGAACTTCAAGTATTTGATAGATTTGAACAGTTTAGAAATAATATTGCCCTTTGATTAATACATGTAACTGACCATTTTTAGGAGACTTATCATGGTTTTAAATTTTGAAAAGAAAAAATAATTGGAACTGACCAAAATATGTGAAATTTCATGAATTTCAAAGGCCTTTCTGATATTGATCTATCATAATCCAGTTTATTTAACAAATTAAGTTGGAATAGATATCTTTGGAAACTGAATGTGCCTTTAAAGGTCATAATTTTATATAGATGTTTTTTTTAAAGAAAGGGGTTCCCCCACTAGTAGAAAACAGGGCATTTGTCCCGGTTTGTAAGGGCCTTTAGTCCCGGTTCTTGAACCGGGACTAATAGGTCGTTACTAATGCCTCCCCCTTTAGTCCCGGTTCTTACATGAACCGGGACAGATGGGCATCCACGTGACCGCTGCGGGCAGCCCAGGCAGGGGAGCCTTTGGTCCCGGTTGGTGACATAAACCGGGACCAAAAGGCTTCCACGTGTCAGCAGTTGGCTGGAGGTGAGGTTTTTCTTTTTGTTTTAAAAAGTGGCTGGTTTAGGGGGTTTGGGGGTTAATTTTAGGTTGTTATTAGCTAGCTAATAGAGAGAAGTGTCCTCTCTTATATCTTCGTCCTTGGTTTACCAACGCTACTGCTATGTTTATTTCACCCGCTGATATATAATAACTCATGCATGCTCGCATCATACATCATCATATATAATAACAAGTCCTACTAATCATGCATCATCATACAACTTCTACTCGTTATTAATAACAAGTCATATGATCATCATCCTCATAGTCATCGAACCCAACCCTACATAATTGTTCTTAGCACATGATCATCAATATCAGGTAGGACCTAAACACCCTTAAGGTAAAATACCATAAAACAATATAGACCCTGACTCTTCATTATGAAGAATGGAGATCATCCTGTCTCCAATTCTTGCGCTTCGCCTCCTTTTGCTTCCAAGAAGCTCCTTAAGACTGTCCATACATTTTTTCCATTCTTTAATTGTCATGTCTCCACTTCTTTTAGAAATCCGGTATGGACAGTTGAGATTCGTAGGACAACCTGGTTATATGTTCAAAACATCAAGGCGACCGTGCGTATACATCAGATGAGGCACACAATCATTCAGGATTATCTGTTGAAAAACATAGTAATAACTTCGTAATTAGCAATGATGTACTAGTTTTAGAAGTATGCAAAAAGATGCACGGATGTCGTAATAGTAAAAAATCTTAACAGGATATCTCCATGGTAGTTACCGTAGTTCAACACGTGCACTAGTGGCACGTATTGACCATAATGTTGAGGAGTTCGATTGTAATTCGCAAGATCAGTACAAAATGCGATCAGATGATTTTTCTCCTTATAAGTTAATTCGGAGCCATCGGTGTAGTGGATTTTGTCTACCATCTTCCGCACATTCTTTGAAGAATGAAAATAAGCTGTCAATGGAAATAAGCTGTCAACTATTTTGAAATAAACAATATAAATTACTTAATAACTATGTTAAGCTCACGTAGGGGAAGAATTGGAGGTGTATCCACAAGGACCCAAATGTCCACATTGTCTTGCTCGATTGTAGGATCACCAAGATCCATGGTGACAAGCATACCCTCATCAAAACCATACATCTTGCAAAGTGCTTCCCAATTTTTGCAACCAAAATGGGTTGCACTCTCAGCATTGTACAACTTTACTTTAAAATCCACACCATGATGGTTCCTTAGGAGAATTTTTTTGGTTTCCATACTTTCATGGTCTTCAAAACCCATCCTCTCCAAGACATAGCGTCTTGCATAGCATGGGATGAGCTAGTAGAATTGGAAAAGATGAAAAATACACGTTAAAATAGTTGAAGTCGTGCTTAATTACGAAAAAAACTATTGTCGTTGTTGCGTACCGTATGAACATCGAAGGTCTCCTCGAGCTTAATGCTGAAGCGCCGATCTTCGTCCAGCTCAATGAACCTGTCGCACATACCTCGGTCGTCGTGGCACCAGTCGCACTCCCCCGGGCGGTTTTCGTCGTCCGAGTACGACATTTCCGGCCTAAGTTCATAATTCGAATATTAAACTTGTACAATTAAATATATGTACTAAAAAAACCTAAATTAGATCATTATTATTAATCACGGGCTGACTATCGGTGATGGTATGTAGCTCCTCCTTTCATTCCCGAGTGCATTATTTGAAGGAAATATGCCCTAGAGGCAATAATAAAGTTATTATTTATTTCCTTATTTCATGATAAATGTTTATTATTCATGCTAGAATTGTATTAATCGGAAACATAATACATGTGTGAATACATAGACAAACAGAGTGTCACTAGTATGCCTCTACTTGACTAGCTCGTTAATCAAAGATGGTTATGTTTCCTAACCATGAACAAAGTGTTGTTATTTGATTAACGAGGTCACATCATTAGTTGAATGATCTGATTGACATGACCCATTCCATTAGCTTAGCACCCGATCGTTTAGTATGTTGCTATTGCTTCCTTCATGACTTATACATGTTCCTATGACTATGAGATTATGCAACTCCCGTTTGCCGGAGGAACACTTTGGGTGCTACCAAACGTCACAACGTAACTGGGTGATTATAAAGGAGCATTACAGGTGTCTCCAAAGGTAGATGTTGGGTTGGCGTATTTCGAGATTAGGATTTGTCACTCCGATTGTCGGAGAGGTATCTCTGGGCCCTCTCGGTAATACACATCACATAAGCCTTGCAAGCATTACAACTAATATGTTAGTTGTGAGATGATGTATTACAGAACGAGTAAAGAGACTTGCCAGTAACGAGATTGAACTAGGTATTGGATACCGACGATCGAATCTCGGGCAAGTAACATACCGTTGACAAAGGGAACAACGTATGTTGTTATGCGGTCTGACCGATAAAGATCTTCGTAGAATATGTAGGAGCCAATATGGGCATCCAGGTCCCGCTATTGGTTATTGACCGGAGACATGTCTCGGTCATGTCTACATTGTTCTCGAACCCGTAGGGTCCGCACGCTTAAGGTTACGATGACAGTTATATTATGAGTTTATGCATTTTGATGTACCGAAGGTTGTTCGGAGTTCCGGATGTGATCACGGACATGACGAGGAGTCTCGAAATGGTCGAGACGTAAAGATTGATATATTGGAAGCCTATATTTGGATATCGGAAGTGTTCCAGGTGAAATCGGGATTTTACCGGAATACCGGGAGGGTTACCGGAACCCCCCGGGAGCTATATGGGCCATAGTGGGCCTTAGTGGAAAAGAGAAGAGGCTGCCCTAGATGGGCTGCGCCCCCCCTTTCCCCTAGTCCTATTAGGACTAGGAGAGGTGGCCGGCCCCCTCCTCCTCTTTTCCCCTCCGAGGAATCCTAGTTGGACTAGGATTGGAGGGGGAATCCTACTCCCAGAGGGAGTAGGACTCTCCTGCGCCTCCCCCCTTGGCCGGCCAGCCTCCCCTCCTCTCCTCCTTTATATACAGAGGCAGGGGACACCTCTAGACACACAAGTTGATCCACGTGATCTATTCCTTAGCCGTGTGCGGTGCCCCCTGCCACCATATTCCTCGATAATACTATAGCGGAGTTTAGGCGAAGCCCTGCTGCTGTAGTTCATCAAGATCGTCACCACGCCGTCGTGCTGACGGAACTCTTCCCCGACACTTTGCTAGATCGGAGTCCGGGGATCGTCATCGAGCTGAACGTGTGCTCGAACTCGGAGGTGCCGTAGTTTCGGTGCTTGATCGGTTGGATCGTGAAGACGTACGACTACTTCCTCTACGTCGTGTCATCGCTTCCGCAGTCGGTCTGCGTTGGGTACGTAGACAACACTCTCCCTCTCGTTGCTATGCATCACATGATCTTGCGTGTGCGTAGGAAATTTTTTGAAATTACTACGAAACCCAACAGTGGCATCCGAGCCTAGGTTATTTATGTTGATGTTATATGCACGAGTAGAACACAAGTGAGTTGTGGACGATACAAGTCACACTGCCTACCAGCATGTCATACTTTGGTTCGACGGCATTGTTGGACGAGACAACCCGGACCAACATTACGCGTACGCTTACGCGAGACCGGTTCCCTCGACGTGCTTTGCACAGAGATGGCTTGCGGGCGACTGTCTCTCCAACTTTAGTTGAACCGAGTGTGGCTACGCCCGGTCCTTGCGAAGGTTAAAACGGAGTCTATTTGACAAACTATCGTTGTGGTTTTGATGCGTAGGTGAGATTGGTTCTTACTTAAGCCCGTAGCAGCCACGTAAAACATGCAACAACAAAGTAGAGGACGTCTAACTTGTTTTTGCAGGGCATGTTGTGATGTGATATGGTCAAGGCATGATGCTGAATTTTATTGTATGAGATGATCATGTTTTGTAACCGAGTTATCGGCAACTGGCAGGAGCCATATGGTTGTCGTTTTATTGTATGCAATGCAATCGCGATGTAATGCTTTACTTTATTACTAAACGGTAGTGATAGTAGTGGAAGCATAAGATTGGCGAGACGACAACGATGCTACGATGGAGATCAAGGTGTCGCGCCGGTGACGATGGTGATCATGACGGTGCTTCGGAGATGGAGATCACAAGCACAAGATGATGATGGCCATATCATATCACTTATATTGATTGCATGTGATGTTTATCTTTTTATGCATCTTATCTTGCTTTGATTGACGGTAGCATTGTAAGATGATCTCTCACTAAAATATCAAGAAGTGTTCTCCCTGAGTATGCACCGTTGCCAAAGTTCGTCGTGCCCAGACACCACGTGATGATCGGGTGTGATAAGCTCTACGTCCATCTACAACGGGTGCAAGCCAGTTTTGCACATGCAGAATACTCAGGTTAAACTTGACGAGCCTAGCATATGCAGATATGGCCTCGGAACACGGAGACTGAAAGGTCGAGCGTGAATCATATAGTAGATATGATCAACATAACGATGTTCACCATTGAAAACTACTCCATCTCACGTGATGATCGGTCATGGTTTAGTTGATTTGGATCACGTAATCACTTAGAAGATTAGAGGGATGTCTATCTAAGTGGGAGTTCTTAAGTAATATGATTAATTGAACTTAAATTTATCATGAACTTAGTCCTGGTAGTATTTTGCAAATTATGTCGTAGATCAATAGCTCGCGTTGTTGCTTCCCTGTGTTTATTTTGATATGTTCCTAGAGAAAATTGTGTTGAAAGATGTTAGTAGCAATGATGCGGATTGGATCCATGATCTGAGGTTTATCCTCATTGCTGCACAGAAGAATTATGTCCTTGATGCACCGCTAGGTGACGGACCTATTGCAGGAGCAGATGCAGACGTTATGAACGTTTGGCTAGCTCAATATGATGACTACTTGATAGTTTAGTGCACCATGGCTTAGAATCGGGACTTCAAAGACATTTTGAACGTCATGGACCATATGAGATGTTCCAGGAGTTGAAGTTAATATTTCAAGCAAATACCCGAGTTGAGAGATATGAAGTCTCCAAAAAGTTCTATAGCTAAAAGATGGAGGAGAATCGCTCAACTAGTGAGCATGTGCTCAGATTGTCTGGGTACTACAATCGCTTGAATCAAGTGGGAGTTAATCTTCCAGATAAGATAGTGATTGACAGAATTCTCTAGTCACCATCACCAATTTAGTAGAACTTCGTGATGAACTATAATATGCAAGGGATAATGGAAACAACTCCCAAGCTCTTCGTGATGATGAAATCAATGAAGATGGAAATCAAGAAAAACATCAAGTGTTGATGGTTGATAAGACCACTAGTTTCAAGAAAAGGGCAAAGGGAAGAAGGGGAACTTCAAGAAGAACGGCAAGCAAGTTGCTGCTCAAGTGAAGAAGCCCAAGTCTGGTCCTAAGCCTGAGACTAAGTGCTTCTACTGCAAAGGGACTGGTCACTGGAAACGGAACCACCCCAAGTGATTGGCGGATAAGAAGGATGGCAAAGTGAACATAAGTATATTTGATATACATGTTATTGATGTGTACTTTACTAGTGTTTATAGCAAACCCTAAGTATTTGATACTAGTTCAGTTGCTAAGATTAGTAACTCGAAACGGGAGTTGCAGAATAAACAGAGACTAGTTAAGGGTGAAGTGACGATGTGTGTTGGAAGTGGTTCCAAGATTGATATGATCATCATCGCACACTCCCTATAATTTCGGGATTAGTGTTGAACCTAAATAAGTGTTATTTGGTGTTTGCGTTGAGCATGAATATGATTTGATCATGTTTATTGTAATACAGTTATTCATTTAAGTAAAATAATAAATTGTTGTTCTGTTTACATGAATAAAACTTTATATGGTTACACACCCAATGAAAATAGTTCATTGGATCTTGATCTTAGTGATACACATATTCATAATATTGAAACCAAAAGATGTAAAGTTAATAATGATAGTGCAACTTATTTGTGGCACTGCCGTTTAGGTCATATTGGTGTAAAGCGCATGAAGAAACTCCATGCTGATGGGATTTTGGAATCACTAGATTATGAATCACTTGATGCTTGCGAACCATGCCTTATGGGCAAGATGACTAAAACGCCGTTCTCCGAAACAATGAAGCAAGCAACAGATTTGTTGGAAATCATACATACTGATGTATGTGGTCCGATGAATATTAAGGCTTACAGCAGGTATCATTATTTTCTGACCTTCACAACATGATTTGAGCAGATATGGGGATATCTACTTGATGAAACATAAGTCTGAAACATTTGAACAGTTCAAAGAATTTTAGAGTGAAGTGGAAAATCATCGTGACAAGAAAATAAAAGTTTCTACGATATGATCGCAGAGGTAAAATATTTGAGTTACGAGTTTGGTCTTCAGTTAAAAACAATGTGAAATAGTTTCACTACTCACGCCACCTGAAACACCACAGCGTAATGGTGTGTCCGAACGTCATAACCGTACTTTATTGGATATAGTGAAATCTATGATGTATCTTACCGATCTACCACTATCGTTTTGGGGTTATGCATTAGAGACAGCTGCATTCACGTTAAATAGGGCACCATCTAAAGCCGTTGAGACGACACAATCTGAACTGTGGTTTGGCAAGAAACCAAAGTTGTCGTTTCTTAAAGTTTGGGGTTGTGATGCTTATATGAAAAGGTTTCATCCTAATAATCTCAAACCCAAATCGGAGAAATGTGTCTTCATAGGATATCCAAAGGAAACTATTGGATACACCTTCTATCACAGATCCGAAGGCAAGACTTTTGTTGCTAAATTCGGAAACTTTCTTGAGAAGGAGTTTCTCTCGAAAGAAGTGAGTGGGAGGAAAGTAGAACTTGACGAGGTAACTGTACCTACTCCCTTGTTGGAAAATAGTACATCACAGAAAACTGTTTCTGCGACACCTACACCAATAAGTGAGGAAGTTAATGATAATGATCATGAAACTTCAGAACAAGATGCTACTGAACCTCGTAGATCAACCAGAGTAAGATCCGCACCAGAGTGGTACGGTAATCCAGTTCTGGAAATCATGCTACTAGATCATGATGAACCTACGAACTATGAAGAAGCGATGGTGAGCCCAGATTCCGCAAAGTAGCTTGAAGCCATGAAATCTGAGATGGGATCCATGTATGAGAACAAAGTATGGACTTTGGTTGACTTGCCCGATGATCGGCAAGCAATTGAGAATAAATGGATCTTTAAGAAGAAGACTGACGCTGATGGTAATGTTACTGTCTACAAAGCTCGACTTGTCGCAAAAGGTTTTCGGCAAGTTCAAGGGATTGACTACGATGAGACCTTCTCACCCGTAGCGATGCTTAAGTCCGTCCGAATCATGTTAGCGATTGCCGCATTTTATGATTATGAAATTTGGCAGATGGATGTCAAAACTGCATTCTTGAATGGATTTCTGGAAGAAGAGTTGTATATGATGCAACCGGAAGGTTTTGTCGATCCTAAAGGTGTTAACTAAATATGCAAGCTCCAGCGATCCATCTATGGACTGGTGCAAGAATCTCGGAGTTGGAATATATGCTTTGATAAGTTGATCAAAGCATATAGTTTATACAGACTTGCGGTGAAGCCTGTATTTATAAGAAAGTGAGTGGGAGCACTACAACATTTCTGATAAGTATATGTGAATGACATATTGTTGATCGGAAATAATGTAGAATTATTCTGCAAAGCATAAAGGAGTGTTTGAAAGGAATTTTCCAAAGAAAGACCTCGGTGAAGCTGCTTACATATTGAGTATCAAGATCTATAGAGATAGATCAAGACACTTGATAAGTTTTTTCAATGAGTACATACCTTGACAAGATTTTGAAGTAGTTCAAAATGGAACAGTCAAAGAAAAGGTTTCTTGCCTATGTTACAAGGTGTGAAGTTGAGTAAGACTCAAAGCCCGACCACGGCAGAAGATAGAAAGAGAATGAAAGTCATTCCCTATGCCTCAATCATAGGTTCTATAAAGTATGCCATGCTGTATACCAGATCTATTGTATGCCCTACCACTGAGTTTGGCAAGGGAGTACGATAGTGATCTAGGAGTAGATCACTGGACAGCGGTCAAAGTTATCCTTAGTGGAATAAGGATATGTTTCTCGATTATGGAAGTGAAAAAGGTTCGTCGTAAAGGGTTACGCCGATGCAAGTTTGACACTAATCTAGATGACTCTCAGTCTCGGTCTAGATACATATTGAAAGTGGGAGCAATTAGCTAGAGTAGCTTCATGCAGAGCATTGTTGACATAGAAATTTGCAAAATACATGCGGATCTGAATGTGGCAGACCCGTTGACTAAGATTCTCTCACAAGCAAAACATGATCACACCTTAATACTCCTTGGGTGTTAATCACATAGCGATGTGAACTAGATTACTGAATCTAGTAAACCCTTTGGATGTTGGTCACATGGCGATGTGAACTATAGGTGTTAATCACATGATGATGTGAACTATCGATATTAATCGCATGGTGATGTGATCTAGATTATTGACTCTAGTGCAAGTGGGAGACTGGAGGAAATATGCCCTAGAGGCAATAATAAAGTTATTATTTATTTCCTTATTTCATGATAAATGTTTATTATTCATGCTAGAATTGTATTAATCGGAAACATAATACATGTGTGAATACATAGACAAACAGAGTGCCACTAGTATGCCTCTACTTGACTAGCTCGTTAATCAAAGATGGTTATGTTTCCTAACCATGAACAAAGTGTTGTTATTTGATTAACGAGGTCACATCATTAGTTGAATGATCTGATTGACATGACCCATTCCATTAGCTTAGCACCCGATCGTTTAGTATGTTGCTATTGCTTCCTTCATGACTTATACATGTTCCTGTGACTATGAGATTATGCAACTCCCGTTTGCCGGAGGAACACTTTGGGTGCTACCAAACGTCACAACATAACTGGGTGATTATAAAGGAGCATTACAGGTGTCTCCAAAGGTAGATGTTGGGTTGGCGTATTTCGAGATTAGGATTTGTCACTCCGATTGTCGGAGAGGTATCTCTGGGCCCTCTCGGTAATACACATCACATAAGCCTTGCAAGAATTACAACTAATATGTTAGTTGTGAGATGATGTATTATAGAACGAGTAAAGAGACTTGCCGGTAACGAGATTGAACTAGGTATTGGATACCGACGATCGAATCTCGGGCAAGTAACATACCGATGACAAAGGGAACAACGTATGTTGTTATGCGGTCTGACCGATAAAGATCTTCGTAGAATATGTAGGAGCCAATATGGGCATCCAGGTCCCGCTATTGGTTATTGACCGGAGACATGTCTCGGTCATGTCTACATTGTTCTCGAACCCGTAGGGTCTGCACGCTTAAGGTTACGATGACAGTTATATTATGAGTTTATGTATTTTGATGTACCGAAGGTTGTTCGGAGTTCCGGATGTGATCACGGACATGACGAGGAGTCTCAAAATGGTCGAGACGTAAATATTGATATATTGGAAGCCTATATTTGGATATCGGAAGTGTTCCGGGTGAAATCGGGATTTTACCGGAATACCGGGAGGGTTACCGGAACCCCCCGGGAGCTATATGGGCCATAGTGGGCCTTAGTGGAAAAGAGAAGAGGCTGCCCTAGATGGGCTGCGCCCCCCCCCCCCTTTCCCCTAGTCCTATTAGGACTAGGAGAGGTGGCCGGCCCCCTCCTCCTCTTTTCCCCTCCGAGGAATCCTAGTTGGACTAGGATTGGAGGGGGAATCCTACTCCCAGAGGGAGTAGGACTCTCCTGCGCCTCCCCCCTTGGCCGGCCAGCCTCCCCTCCTCTCCTCCTTTATATACGGAGGCAGGGGACACCTCTAGACACACAAGTTGATCCACGTGATATATTCCTTAGCCGTGTGCGGTGCCCCCTGCCACCATATTCCTCGATAATACTGTAGCGGAGTTTAGGCGAAGCCCTGCTGCTGTAGTTCATCAAGATCGTCACCACGCCGTCGTGCTGACGGAACTCTTCCCCGACACTTTGCTGGATCGGAGTCCGGGGATCGTCATCGAGCTGAACGTGTGCTCGAACTCGGAGGTGCCGTAGTTTCGGTGCTTGATCGGTTGGATCGTGAAGACGTACGACTACTTCCTCTACGTCGTGTCATCGCTTCCGCAGTCGGTCTGCGTTGGGTACGTAGACAACACTCTCCCTCTCTTTGCTATGCATCACATGATCTTGCGTGTGCGTAGGAAATTTTTTGAAATTACTACGAAACCCAACATTATTACACCAAATTGTCTAGCACACGGGAATGAAGGAGAAGCTACCCCCATGACGGCGTGGATGGTGGAGGGGGCTCCTAGATTTCTGCATAGAGTGCTCTTCAATTTTAGCATTCAAAGTAGGAGTACTTTTTCAATATGAGCATTCAACAAACAAAACCAAATCGTAAAATAAAGTAGTATTCAAATTAGCATGCATTCAATTATAACCAAAAGTACATCATCTCTTGTGTCCGCACATCATCGAATATTATCACTAATACTCCTCGAATACTATCATACATATAGCATCGCTAATTAATACAGCTAGAACCGTAGCGTCTGACGGGTATCGTCGCGGGCGGTGGACACCCAAAGATAAGGAACCATCACAGGATCATAGCTCCAGTGAGATCGTCCTTGAAGAACCTGCCAGGTATTGTCGAACCTGCCCTCCAATGCAACCATGTAGCGACGGGCGTGCTCGTCCTTCTTGCTGACACGGTGACGTACCACCTCCGCGGTGTCCGGAAGCCTCGGCACCGTCACTGGCCCACGCGACCGCCACCAAACAAGGATCGGGTCAACAACGGGCTGCCTCCTCACCAACCTACGTCCCCCGGAAGGTAGCACCTTCCAATACCAGCCCGGTGGAGCCCAGTCCCGAACATGGCCCTGATCAAGCAGGCCTCCACCGCCGAGTCGACGACGACGAGGATGCGGGATAGGCATCGTCGACGCCGATGCGGGAACTACTTCTAAATATAGTTAAATAAAGTAGTTTTATTAATTAAATCAACTAGTTCAACTACTAAGCACTTACTATAAATAAATAAAGTAGTACTTACTAAAAACAAACTACTTCTATATCTAGTAAAATAAAGTAGTTTATTAAATCAACTAGCTAGTTCAACTATATATGAAGCACTTACTATAAATAAAATAAAGTATTACTTACTAACAATAAACTAGTTTAACTATAGTTCTATTATTTTTCTAACTAATTATATTAAACACTTTCTCTTCTTATTTTTTTCCTTTTTCCTCTATTCTAAATATGAACATATTCATAAATGACTTCTATCATTCACAATTTTCTTATACATACACAATAAAAATTCAAAAAAATCATAAAAATTTGACATATTCTATGAACAGAAAAAAATCATAAAAATTTGACATATTCGATCTTTGCATATATATGAACATACAAACATGCATATTCAACAATAATATCACCAAAAAAATCTATTAACAGAAAAAAATCTAACACAATATGAAAAAAATCTAACAGAAAAATCTATGAACTACACATCTAAATTACTACACATCTAACAAAAAAATCTATGAACTACAAAAAATCTAACAAAAAAATCTAAAAAAAATCTAACAAAATCTAACTCAATTAACTACACATCTAAATTAACTACTACTAACATCAAAATAAATTAGCAAAAAAAATTTGCACACGGCGACGGTGTCGGCGACGACAACGGCGATGGCGACGGTGACGTCGAGGTGCGGCGCGGGGCGGGGCGGGGCTGCGACAGCATGGGACG
>NC_041385.1:800461341-800477642 GCF_002162155.2 Triticum dicoccoides
GGCAACGACCCGGGCCGGGGCGGGCGGGGCGGCGACGGCGTTGGACGGCGCGGGGCAACGACAGCGACGGCGAGGCGGAGACGGACGGGCAGCCTGGCAGCGTCGGGCGGCGGGGAAGAACGAACTGAACCAAATTTTCGCGAGTGCTGCTTATATAGACAGAGCATTGGTCCCGGTTCATCGCACCAACCAGGACCAATGCACCCCTTTAGTCCCGGCTGGTGGCACCAACCGGGACCAAAGGCCTCTTTTCAGCAGCCCAAAGGACGGGAAGCAGAGGCCTTTGGTCCTGGTTGGAGGCACCAACCAGGACCAAAGGTCATGTGCTGAACTGGCGCTGTGCGGTGCTATGTTTAGTCCCACCTCGCTAGCCGAGAGGAGCTCGGAGTAGTTTATAAGCCCTGCCGAACCAACAACTTCGAGCTCCTCTCTACTGCAGGCTTACGGGCCTAAAATCACTCTCTGTACTTGTGGGCCTATTGGGCCTGCCGCGGGCCTGCATCCTGGCCCTAGTAATGGGTTTCTAGTCGTATGCAGGCCGTGGTGGCCTTGTAGGTGGCACTTTTTTTTAAATTTTTTCCCAGTTTTTTTGCTTTCTTTTTTGTTGCTAATTACTTACTTATTTTCTTTTACGATAATTCTTTTTGCTATTAAATTTTGTAACAAAATTCTAATTACTTATTTATTTTCTTTTATGATAATTCTTTTTGCTTTTAATAGTTTGAACAAAATTCTAATTACTTATTTATTTTCTTTTATGATAATTCTTTTTTCTTTTAATGTTTTGAACAAAATTCTAATTACTTATTTATTTTCTTTTATGATAATTCTTTTTGCTTTTAATGTTTTCAACAAAAGTCTAATTATTTATTTATTTTCTTTTATGATAATTCTTTTTGCTATTAAAGTTTGTAACAAAATTCTAGATAATTTTAGTTTCAATAATACTAGAGGTTTATAAAAGCTTTTTAGTTGATTCCTTTAGTACCAGTTCTAAGGTTGTTACAAAGGCATTTTATTTGGTACATGTTTTTTAAGACTGGGGCCCCACGAGCACCTTTTAGTACCGGTTCGTGGCAATGAACCGATAAAAGAGTTTTTTAGTTGATTCTTTCTGCAGCTGTTTTTTAGTCCCACCTCGCCAAGCGAGAGGCACTCGCAACGCTTTATAAGCCCTGAGTGTAGAGATGATGAAGGGAGAAGCGCAGTGCTCACCTGCACGTTGGCCTGAAGCTAAGCAACGTGCAGGTGAGCATTGCGCCTCTCTTTTATTTTGGCATGGTATCACCATTTCATCCACACAGCATATGCAAGAAAGTTGAGAGGGTTACGGCAAAAACTGGATGCACTTCGTGTACAAAACGGACAATCTCTTTCGAAGTATCAGGATTTCATATGGAAACTTGTCTGTTACAACATGCATTTCGAATGAACTACAAAAAGGTTGAAAGTTGGCATGGTATCATCATAATAGTTGTGGAGAAAGTCTTAACTTTTTCTTCGCTTGTGTCCTTTCCTTATTGCGTCGTAACCATGGATAATCTTCATCATTTATCAGGATGCTTGGTCAGCCTTGACTTTGAAGGGAGGAATTTCATGGAACTTTTCATAATCTTCGGACATGTCTATCTTGCCCTCCACTCCCATGATTTCCCTACTATGTGGCGCTTTGGCTCATCGTATGATGTATTCGCTTCCTTATTTATTTTTTCCTTTTCTCGATTTGGTAGACATGTCCTTCACATAGATAACCTATGCCACATCATTGGCTAGGACGAACGGTTCGTCAGTGTACCCAAGAATGTTCAGATCCACTGTTGTCATTCCGTACTGTGGGTCTACCTGTACCCCACCTCCTGACAGATTGACCCATTTGCACTTAAACAAAGGGACCTTAAAATCTACTTCGTAGTCAAGTTCCTATATGTCCACTATGTAACCATAATATGTGTCGTTTCCCCTCTCGGTGGCCGCATCAAAGCAGACACCGCTGTTTTGGTTGGTGCTCTTTTGATCTTGGGCGATCGTGTAAAATGTATTCCCATTTATCTCGTATCCTTTCCAAATCGTAACTGCCGAAGATGGTCCCTGGACAACGAGTACAGCTCATCACAAACAGTGTTTTCTTCTCTGAGACGTGTTTCCAACCAACTGCTGAAAGTCCTGATGTGTTCACATGTAATCCAGTCATCGCACTGCTCCGGGTGTTTGCAGCGCAGACTGTTCTTGTGTTCATCGACATAAGGGGTCACCAAGGTAGAGTTCTGTAGAACTGTGTAGTGTGCTTGAGACCAAGAATATCCGTCCCTGCATATTATTGTCTCCCCTCCAAGCATACCTTTTCCAGTCAGTCTCCCCTCATACTGCGATTTAGGGAGACCTATCTTCTTAAGCTCAGGAATGAAGTCAACACAAAACCCAATAACATCCTCTGTTTGATGGCCCATGGAGATGCTTTCTTCTGGCCTAGCGCGGTTACGGACATATTTCTTTAGGACTCCCATAAACCTCTCAAAGGGGTACATATTGTGTAGAAATACGGGGCCCAGAATGACAATCTCGTCAACTAGATGAACTAGGACGTGTGTCATGATATTGAAGAAGGATGGTGGGAACACCAGCTTGAAACTGACAACACATTGCACCACATCACTCCTTAGCCTTGGTATGATTTCTGGATCGATCACCTTCTGAGAGATTGCATTGAGGAATGCACATAGCTTCACAATGGCTAATCGGACATTTTCTGGTAGAAGCCCCCTCAATGCAACCGGAAGCAGTTGCGTCATAATCACGTGGCAGTCATGAGACTTTAGGTTCTGAAACTTTTTCTCTGCCATATTTATTATTCCCTTTATATTCGACGAGAAGACAGTCGGGACCTTCATACTAAGCAGGCATTCAAAGAAGATTTCCTTCTCTTCTTTGGTAAGAGCGTAGCTGGCAGGACCTTCATACTGCTTTGGAGGCATGCCGTCTTTTTCGTGCAAACGTTGCAGGTCCTCCCGTGCCTCAGTTGTATCTTTTGTCTTCCCATACACGCCCAATAAGCCTAGTAGATTCACGCAAAGGTTCTTCGTCACGTGCATCACGTCGATCGAAGAGCGGACCTCTAGGTCTTTCCAGTAGGGTAGGTCCCAAAATATAGATTTCTTCTTCCACATGGGTGCGTGTCCCCCAGTGTCACTCGGAACAGCTAGTCCGTCGGGACCCTTTCCAAAGATTACGTGTAAATCATTGACCATAGCAAGTACGTGATCACCGGTACGCATAGCGGGCTTCTTCCGGTGATTTGCCTCGCCTTTGAAATGCTTGCCTTTCTTTCGACATTGATGGTTGGTCGGAAGAAATCGACGATGGCCCAGGTACACATTCTTCCTGGAGATTCCCAAGTATATACTTTCGATGTCAGCTAAATAGTGCGTGCATGCGTGGTATCCCTTGTTTGTCTGTCCTGAAAGGTTACTGAGAGCGGGACAATCGTTGATGGTTACAAACAGCAACGCATGCAGGTTAAATTCCTCCTGTTTGTGCTCATCCCACGCACATACACCGTTTCCATTCCATAGCTGTAAAAGTTCTTCAACTAATGGCCTTAGGTACACATCAATGTCGTTGCCGGGTTGCTTAGCGCCTTGGATGAGAACTAGCATCATAATGAACTTCCGCTTCATGCACATCCAAGGAGGAAGGTTATACATACATAGAGTCACGGGCCAGGTGCTGTGATTGCTGCTCTACTCCCCGAAAGGATTAATGCCATCCGCTCTTAAACCAAACCATACGTTCCTTGGGTCACGTGCAAACTCATCCCAGTACTCTCTCTCAATTTTTCTCCACTGCGACCCGTCAGCAGGTGCTCTCAACTTCCCGTCTTTCTTACGGTCCTCACTGTGCCATTGCATCAACTTGGCATGCTCTTTATTTCTGAACAGTCGTTTCAACCGTGTTATTATAGGAGCATACCACATCACCTTCGCAGGAACTCTCTTCCTACGGGGCTCGCCGTCAACATCACCAGGGTCATCCCGTCTGATCTTATACCGCAATGCACCACATACCGGGCATGCGTTCAAATCCTCGTACCCATCGCGGTAGAGGATGCAGTCATTAGGGCATGCATGTATCTTTTGCACCTCCAATCCTACAGGGCATATGACCTTCTTTGCTGTGTATGTACTGTCGGGCAATTCATTATCCTTTGGAAGCTTCTTCTTCAATATTTTCAGTAGCTTCTCAAATCCTTTGTCAGGCATAGCATTCTCTGCCTTCTACTGCAGCAATTCCAGTACGGTACCCAGCTTTGTGTTGCCATCTTCACAATTGGGGTACAACTTTTTTTTGTGATCCTCTAACATGCGATCGAACTTCAGCTTCTCCTTTTGACTTTCACATTGCGTCCTTGCGTCGACAATGAACCGGCGGAGATCATCATCGGGCACATCGTCTAGTTTCTCTTGATCTTCAGCAGCTTCCCCCGTTGTAGCATCATCGGGCACATCGTCTGGTTCCTCTTGATCTTCAGCAGCTCCCCCCGTTGCAGCATCACCATATTCAAGGGGCACATAGTTGTCATCGTCCTCTTCTTCTTCGCCGTCTTCCATCATAACCCCTATTTCTCCGTGCCTCGTCCAAACATTATAGTGTGGCATGAAACCCTTGTAAAGCAGGTGGGTGTGAAGGATTTTTCTGTCAGAGTAAGACTTCGTATTCCCACATTTACTGCATGGACAACACATAAAACCATTCTGCTTGTTTGCCTCAGCCACTTCGAGAAAATATGCACGCCCTTAATGTACTCGGAGGTGTGTCTCTCACCATACATCCATTGCCAGTTCATCTGCGTGCATTACATATAATTATGTGTGTCAAAATTAAGAAAATCAGACAAATATCTATCTAAAGTAAGAAAATCAGACAAGTATCATAAAGAAGATAAGAACAAGAGGCTCACCACGGTGGTGCCAGCGACGAGATCGGCGCGGGCGATCAACGGCGGTGAAAACGGGGACGGGGTGTGACGGACCCCTAAATCCAGACAAATCTCGAAAAAATGGAGCTCCTAGGTCGAGCTTCGAGAGGAGAAAGCTTAACTAGTGTGGCTCGGGCATTTCATCGAACACCTCATGTGCATAGGAGGTGAACTAGAGCACCCAAATGCCCTCTCCTCACCGGATTGAAAAAATAGAGCACTGTGGAGTGCTCTGCCGCTGCGATGGGTATATATAGGCAAGTTATTTGTCCCGGTTCGTGGCATGAACCGGGACTAAAGCGACCCCTTCTGTCCCGGTTCATGCCATGAACCGGGACCAATGGTTGTGGGCTAGCAGCGAGGACCATTGGTCCCGGTTCGTGGCTCGAACCGGGACAAATGGTTCTACACGAACCGGGACCAATGCCCACGAGGCCCCGGCCGGCCCCCTGGGCTCACGAACCGGGTCTAATACCCCCCCATTGGTCCCAGTTCTTGAAGAACCGGGACTAATGGGCTGGCCAACAGCGAACGGTAGCCATGTTTTCTACTAGTGCCCTATCCCCGTGTTATTATAAATGACGCAACAAAAGCACCATAAATTGTTCCTAACTCTTGAGCCTAACTAAAGTAGAAGGGCCGGATTAACAATGTATCAAGTTGGCTTATGAAACAGATAAAGCCTACAAGCGCAACATTAGCAACCAAACGTCATCATTACACTTTTAAATAGAATGGTATCTCGCGGATCCAGTGAAAGGTTGATACATGCCACCATAGCCTCTTTGTAGCCACAATCATCTCCACGTCATCCTAGAGATCTCTTCTCTTCGATAGTCAGGGACCGACATGCATCTTTGTAGCAACATAGATTGAGAGTCGTCACACATGATCTTCCATTGATGCATCAGAGCTCTTATCATTCCCAATAGAACTTGTATATCTTTCTAGACCAGGCACTGAAAATACATTTCATTACTAACAAACCATAAGCTCCATAATGCAGCAGCATACGACATGTTAGGAACATTCATTTTCTTAAACTTAAACAACATATGGCAAGTACCAACAATTGAATTCGGAAGGTGAAACTAAAAGCTATCAGTTATAACGTCCCAAACAGCATGGGAAACAATGCAACCAAGTAGAAGGTGAGAGAAAAATTAATGTTCATTACAAAACAGACATGACATATCTTCTACATGTTGTCGATTGCTCAAATTATCTCTAGTAAGTATACGATTGTTAGCTACCAGCCATAAAAGTACATGAAAATTAGGGAGACATGGATTTTCCATAACCATTTATAGTAGCGAACAGGAGGCTGCAATAAAGTTAAGAGTTCCTTCCATTTATCCAAAAAACTAGCATCCACACATCTTCTAAAATAAAGTTTAAGCTATCTCATACTTGAGCTACAGTGGAATCATGTTGTTGACTTATGTCAAAACATCCCGAAATTGAGTGTTAGAAAGCCTAGGTGAATTCAATTTCATGATGTTTTTGACATATGTCAACTACAGGATTCATAAACTCAATATAGTTTTCCCACCCAAATATCATGCAAGAAACTTTTATTATATCCATCACCAATGATTCATTTATAAAAATGCCTAACAACAAGAAAAGCCTAGGTAGTCCCTTTCGAAAATGGGGAACCAACATTCTGCTTAGACTAAAGCACATTGGGCTTAGCACTATTTTACTTATAATCCAAGAAAGATACCCAGTTCTTATTACCACCAGGAAAATACCTCTTGGCCGAGAAAAAAGCATGGCAAGATTGAACTCCCTAAAATTAGGAATACCCAGCCCACCAAATTCTATTTTGGCAGACACAAGCCCCCAATTTGCCAAATGATATTTATGAACATCACCAAGATTACCCTCACAAAAATTTAGCCATTTGAGAGGAAACAACTTTGATAGCCCATTAAAGAAATTTAATAATGGACATTAGATACACGGGCACACTAGAGCCCTTTTCCTTAAAAAAAGCAAAGGTACACTAGCAATGCATGTCCTAGGCAAGACAAGTTTGGCCTCGTAACTGAATAATTTGCAACCTCCAGCCACACATTATTTTGGTAATTTTGTCAATTATGGGTTGAATACCTTCTTTGCTCAATTTAAGATAATGCAAAGGCCCAAAGGTATTTCAGCGGGAAATGACAGTTTTTGCAACAAAAGTTTTAAGAAAGAACCTTAAAAATTCGTCCTCCACATGAATTGTAAGCAAATCACATTTGTTAAAATTGATTTTCAACGCAAATATATTATCAAAATAGGTAAGTAGCCACTTAAAATCCTTGCATTTTCCAAAGTAGGACCAATAAAGAGAAGAGTAGCATCACCATATTGTAAGTTAATGACACACTAGGAACAACATTGGGTAAAACACTAGAAATAATTCCAACAACGGCAGCTTTGACCAGCATCCTCGAGAAAAATCAGCCAAATTAACTAAAATTGTTGAAAATGGACCAGCCTACTTTAATCCCTTACCAATCATAAACAAAGGACCATTTAAATCATTTAGTTTAACACAAAAAGGAAAATGTTTGGATAGTACTCATTACCCAGCTAATCATTTGTTCCCAAAGCCTCTAGAAGTGAGCACTTCCACATGGAAATCCCAATTCACTCTCTCATAAGCTTTCACATAATATAATTTAAGAACTACACCCGACAAGTTAGATTGATGAAGCCCATGAATAGCTTCAAGGTTAGCTACTACACTTTTCAAGATATACCTGCCTTTTACAATAATACAAAAATCTATTGAAAATAGGAGAAATCCTGTTGGTCCAATTGATGGGACTAGTTTGCAAGGCTTTGATAAAAATAATTGACAGAACAATTACTCAATTTGATCAGTCTAATTTTTTCATTTCTTTGGTATCATTCTATTTAGGAATGAGGGTAATAATTTCATAATTAAGCCTAGCAGTGTCAAGGTTACCATTATCACATTCCCTCACAGGGGCCGTAAAATCAGTTTTGATTAAATACCAAAAACTTTGATAAAAAAGGAAAGATAGTCCATCAGGATCAGGAGCTCCACTAGAATAATAAGAACCCATAATGGCCAACTTAATTCTTCATCAGAGAATGGTCGTTGCAGAGTTTCTACCTCATCTAGAGTAAGAATGTCATCATCTAGCCAAAAATGCGCCCATAAATGGATATCAGGTTTGGATTCAAAGCCCATAAAGGTTCTTGTAAAAACATTATGGCAGCGTCAAGCATGTCAGTATCAATGTACACAGGCCCATCCTCCCCAACAACTAATGCGAGGTAATTTTTCCTCCTTTGATTAGACACAACATGAAAATAAGCAGCATTTCTGTGACCCTCCTTAATTTTTATACTACGAGATCTCTGCCAGATGGTAGTTTATTCCTTCTTCCATATATCTTTCAATTCAATTTGGATCTCCCTAATTCTATGACATCCATCATCTAAAAGTATGTTTTGTTTCGAAAAAACATCCAAAATGTCAAATTATAATAAAAGATTGTTCTTCTTCTTCCTAATAGCAACATCAATATTAATACTCCAACCCTTAACCTTTTTACTAAATAATTTAGTGTTAAACTACCATGTGTCAATGGCCGAGGAGAAGGGAGAAGGGGTAATCCAAATTTCGAAGGAGCAAAGATGTTTAATTTTATAGATGTTTTAAACTACCATCTAAAGTAATAATTTGATAGATGTTTTATTTATAAGAAATTGGAATGGTAAAGATGTTAAATGTAGTGTCTCTAACAATATGAAGCTTAGCGACATTTCTTTTTTGAATGTGCTTTGGCTAGATATGTGTGGAGGTCGTGAGAAGAACAATTGGCTGAAGAGATATACCTAATAATATAGATGGTTTTAGTGAATGAACTTTCAAACTCCGTGGTACTGTCAAATGATGGTTGTGGTGTGACAACAATATTTTGGACTTTTTGGAAATTCACAAAAGTAGCTGCATTTTCTATGATTCATTATTGGCGCATGATAACCCACAAGTATAGGGGATCAATTGTAGCCTCTTTCGATAAGTAAGAGTGTAGAACCCAACGAGGAGCTAAAGGCGGAACAAATATTCCCTCAAGTTCTATCGACCACCGATACAACTCTACGCACGCTTGACGTTCGCTTTACCTAAAACAAGTATGAAACTAGAAGGACTTTATAGGAGTGATGGGATATGATAGGTTTGCAAGAATATAAAGAGCATGTAAATAGAAACTAGGGGATGTTTAGATAAAGAAGCAATAAAGTTAGTATAGCGAGTGTGGAAAAGTGGTGGTAGGAGTTGCGGAATCGTCCCTAAGCAATTGACAACTTTACTAGACCGATAGCAAGTTCTATGTGGGAGAGGCATAAGCTAACATACTTTCTCTTCTTGGATCATATGCACTTATGATTGGAACTCTAGCAAGCATCCGCAACTACTAAAGATCATTAAGGTGAAACCCAACCATAGCATTAAAGCATCAAGTCCCCTTTATCCCATACGCCACAACCCCCTTACTCGGGTTTATGCTTCTGTCACTCAAGCAACCCACTATAAGCGAATCATGAACATATTGCAACACCCTACAGCGGGAATCCCTCACGCTTGCGCGACACGGAGAGCACCATAGGACAGCAACATAACCACAAGCAAATTAAATCAATCATAGCAATTCATCAATCACCGGTAGGACAACGAAAATCTACTCAGACATCATAGGATGGCAACACATCATTGGATAATAATATGAAGCATAAAGCACCATGTTCAAGTAGAGGGTACAGCGGGTTGTGGGAGAGTGGACCACTGAATATAGATGGGGGAAGGTGATGGAGATGTTGGTGAAGATGGCAGAGGTGTTGGTGTAGATCGCGGTGATGATGATGGCCCCTGGCGGCATTCTGGCGCCACCGGAAGCGAGATGGAGAGAGCCCCCCTTCTTCTTCTTCTTCTTCTTCTTCTTCTTCTTCTTCTTCCTTGACCTTCTCCCTAGATGGGAGAAGGGTTTCCCCTATGGTCCATGGTCTCCATGGCGTGGGAGGGGCGAGAGCCCCTCCGAGATTGGATCTGTCTCTCTGTCTCCCTCTGTTTCTGGGTTCTCGTATTATGCCTTTCACCATTTCTTATATATCCGGAGATCAGTAACTCCGATTGGATTGAAACCTTCGCCATGATTTTTTCCCGAAAATTAGCTTTCTTGCGGCCAAAGAAGAGCAGCAACCGCCTTACGGGGTGCCCATGAGGGTCAGGGGGGCGCCTCCTGCCTCGTGGCCCCCTCGGGCACCGTCTCGCGTTGATTCTTCTTCCCAAATATCACAAATATTCCAAAAATATTCTCCGTCCGTTTTTATCCCGTTTGTACTCCGTTTGATATAGGTTTTCTGCGAAACATAAAACATGCAACAAACAGGAACTGGCACTGGGCACTGGATCAATATGTTAGTCCAAAAAATAATATAAAAAGTTGCCAAAACTACATGAAAGTTGTAGAATATTGGCATGGAACAATCAAAAATTATAGATACGACGGAGACGTATCTGCACACATCTGGGCCGGCCCACTAGCGAGTTTTCTTGCCCACCCTCTCGCTCGCTTGCTGCGTTCATTCATTCGCTCGCTGGCTCATCGCAGTAGATTTTCTAATTCTTTCATGTCCATTGGTCGGACTTGTACTGTTTTAATGGTTTTCTTCTTACTTATTTTTTATATTTTATTCTTTTTTTCTTTCCCTATTTCATTGGTTATCTCCTATTTTAATAGTGTTTTACTGCTTTGCATTGTTTTTTTGGCTTTTCTTTTTCTTTCTAAATATCATTTCCTTTGTCTTTTATCGGTTTTATCCTATTTTATTCGTAATTCACTGTGTTCTACAGTTTTGTATCGATTTCTCTTTCGTTTCTTTGGTTTCTTTGTTCTCTTTTTTTGGGGTTTTCATTCAGCATGTGTCTACTTTTTCCATACATATTTTAATTTTCTTGCATACAATGGGAACATTTTATACACTCTAATATTTTTCAAGTATATTATTAATATATTTTAGGTCTAAATTTTTCATACGGATTGTACATTTTTGTATACAATTGCAATATGTTTGTATAAGTATTGTATATTTTCAAGTACATGATTAACATCTTTTAAAATATATGTTCGATGTCTACTTTTTCATACACATTCTAAATTTTCCCATATACACATTAAAAAAATTTCTGACATGATAGAATTTTCAAATACATGATTAGCATTTAAAAAAATGTGTATTGACATCTACTTTTCTTCATCCACATTGTACATTTTTCGTATACTCTTGATATATTAAATGACGCACGCTAAACTTTTTTTAATACATGATTAATAATTTTTCGAACACATGTTTTAAAGATTAGTTTGACTACGTTAAATCATTTTTCAAATACAAGTTAAGACAGTTTTTGAATGATATCAACATCTTTTAAATTATGCTAAAAGTTATTTTACACCATGTTAACATTTTGAAATACATGGTTAACATTGTTTTGAAATAGTATACATCAGAAATATTTTGGTACACAATTTTAATATTATTTTAGAAAATAAAACCTATTAAGAAAATCAAAAACAGATATTAAAAATCATTAGTCATGCATTTGAAAAACGTGGATTTTCTATTTTAATTATTTTATATTTTGAAAATATGAACAAAAGATATAGAAAACTAACATGCACACTCCCGAACACAAGCTCGACGGTCCACCTGTCCAATGTATGAGGCGGTACGGGAGGGGGCTTCTTCCAACTAGCGGGAGCGATTACCGTTCAAAAAAAAAAAACTAGCGGGAGCGACTATGTGTCTTGACATGATTGACTAAAGGGAAATTTTATATCCACGCAAGACAGAGTACATTTCCTATATGGCGCCTAAGGCGCCTGTAACAGCATTTTTTGCAAATGGACGCACACACCCTCTACTTTTACTTCTTTCCTTTTTCTCTTTTTTGGCACAGTTTTATTTGTTGTTTTATTTTTGTTTTCTTTACCTTTTTATTTTTTTTCTTTGCTAAATGCTTGAACCTTTTCAATTTTACAATTTGTTTTTCCAAAATCAATGAACTTTTTTAACCAAATTGATGATTTTTTTATTTGTGAAATCTTTTCAAACCCGATGAACTATTTCAAAATCAAAGATGTTTTCAAACAAAATCAATGGACTTTTTAAAAAATCTATGAACTCTTTTTAAAATCAATTAAATTGACTTCAAAAGGGACAATCTTTCCCAAATTTGTTAACTGGGTAGGCCATAGCGCGCGCGCCAGCTGCGGGTTGTTGGGGCCACAAGTGTGGTATAAGAGGGCAACTCCAAAACAGCGCCTTAACTGCCATTTTAGTTGTTTGTGCAAACGGGCGCACGCCCCCTCCTCCACGCAGGCCGGCTAATCTTTCATTTTTCCCTTGTTTTACATGATTCGAACCGTGAGTTCCTAGTTATATGCACACTGCGCTGCACCTTGTGTATGCGCTGCACCTTGTGTATATTTTTAGCTTTTTATTTACCTTCGTATTTCTTATTTTCTCTTTCTTGGAACGGTTTCCTTCTGTTTTTTCTTTTCTTGGAATGGTTTCATTCATTTTTCTAAAAAAACGTTTTCTGAAATGCGTGTACTTCCTCTTCAATTTTTTGATTTTTTTTCAAATCAATGTACCTTTTTCAATGCGATGCTCTTTATTCAAATTTGATGAACTTTTTTAGAACTCGATGAATTTTATTTCAAATTTGTTGAACATTTTTCAATGCGATGAACTTTTTTCAAAGTTGATAATTTTTCTAATTCGATGTCCTTTATTCAAATTTGATGAGTTTTTTTAAAATTCAACGAACTTTTTTCATAATGGATGAAGATTTTTTTTCATTCGGTGAAATTTTCAAAACTTGATGTACTTTTATGAAATGCGATGAACTTTTTTTAAAATTCAATGAACTTCTTCAAATTGATGATTTTTTTTTAGAAATCGATGAAATTTTTTCAGAAAATATTTCTAGAGCCTTTTCATATTGAAATTTGTTTTACTTTTATGAACTTTTTCAAGGACAATTGTCTGATGGGCAACCATTTTTATTGTAGACAACTTTCTCAGATTGAAACTTGATGTACTTTTATGAACTTTTCAGATTGAAAATATTTCTAGGACAACTGTCTGATGGGCAACCATTTTTATTGTAGATAAAGCGAAGAGCAGAAGCGAGCGGTCGAACTCCTCTACAAAAAGAGGGAGCAAGCGAAAGAGTGGCGTCTCGTTTGAGCGCCCCTGTGCGCCGATTGGTAGTTTTGTTAGGCCGGCCTAGTTGTGTCCCCTTCGAGCGCCAATACTCATTTCAAAGATCAATCCTACCCACGTAGGTTGTGACAAGTGGTGCACATGCATCCGTTTATCCAAAATGTTTTATCTCGTAAATCATGCGTCCAAATCTCGAACCGTTTTCACCGTTAGATTCCTCGCATTTAGAGCTTAAAAAGTAAATCCCATGGTGATAGGTTTTGGCGAACTGTTTTTTTGCACGAAAAAACCGGACGAAAGAAACAAACCAGGAGCATTTTTTCCCTTTCTGAAAGCTTTTTCCGAGAGCCACTCACGAAATAAAATCTGCGCCTCTCACGAAAGCAAAACCGTGCCGATAGCGAAAGGAAAAAAATGTTGTTTTTTCATTTTAAAGAGGGACGGCCGTGCCTTTTGCGGAAGTAAAGTCATGCCTCTCGTGGATGCAAAATCGTGCTTCACACAGAAGGGAAAAAAAGAAGAGAGGACATGCGTTTTCTTTCATTTCCAACAGGCACGGCCCTGCCTCTCACGGAAGCAAATAAACACGTTTTTTCACGCAAATTTTTTTTGTCGAAAAGCTAGGAAAGACCGGTGGAAATCAGAATGCCAAAAGAAACCGAAAAAACCATCTAAAGGCTAAAAACTCTTGCGGAAAAAATAAAAAAATTCCGGAGGAAGTGTCCAAAGCGCGACACGAGGCAGCGGCTGAGAGTGCGCCAAGTGGCGTCCTCTCAGCCCACCCCAAGGGATTATTGGGAGGCTCTCAAAGGGGCGCTCCTTAATTAGTTGCTCTCGCCAAATTGGCGCTGAAAGTGCTGGTTAGGAGCTCGTCCCGAGAGAGTGTGCGCTCACTCAACCGTCGCTATAAATTTGTCGGGCCAGGTAGGTTCCTGGTCAGTTCGTTCTTTCCCCTGTTGTTTTTGTTTTGTTTCTTTCTTTCTTTCTTATTTTCGAAAATATTCTAAATACATATATTCTCAAACATAAGTTAATTAGAAAATTAAAATATTTCATTTGAATTTTTAACACAATGTAATTGTTTTTACCTTAATTCAGAAAAATGTTGGTACCATACAAAAGAAATGTTTGTGACATTCAAAAACGGTCCCACTTTTCAATAAAATTTATGTGACAATATAACTATTTAAGCATCTATTTATGTGACAAAATAAAAAAATCATTTTAAAACGAAGACACCATGGAAACCGGACAGGAAAACTAAACAGAGAATACTCACACCCAAAAAGCGAAAAACCAGAGAAAGAAAAACTACAGAGAGAAAAAAAAAACAGCTACAGTGATGGCCTGGCCCCATCGCGCCGCATCTTTAGTCTAGGGATGTATACATCTCGCTCTAAGTGAGAATGTGAGATATAGCTCTCGCGCCAACTAGCTGCCGGCGACACATAGCCGCATGCGTCATAGGTCCACGAGAAAAGTTCGTATGGACGATGTGAAGCTGGAATCGAGGATTTGTGGAAGCCGAGTGAGTTTCCCTTGCATCGTTTTGCTCCTTCCATCCCAATTTGTACTAAAACCACGTCACTTATTTTGAGACAGAGGGGTAGTAATTTGGAACTTCCTCCACCAGATGTGTTTGTTTTTATAATTTGCAACAGCTCAAAAAGAATAATCAATATATAAATTAATGTAAATGTTACTAGAATTCGGCCACAAAAATTTACGTATATCGCTCTTATGTATGTATCTTTCCCCTAGCGGCGGCTAGGGTTTTCTCTCCTCTCTGGCGATCCCCTCGTCAGCGAGTTCCTACCCTACCCAAACCCGATCCCCCACCATAGGGCGCTGCTCTATCATAGGGTTTTCCTCTCTATCGATCAACACCATGATCCCGTCGTCACGATGAGTGCTGCGGCGGACACGTAGTCTGGAACTAGCGGAGGCGGCGGGGATGCATTGAGATCGGATGTTGATGATTTCAAGGAGCAACTAAACCTGGAGGATGAAGTCTTTGATGATCTGATTATTGATGACGATGATCCGGTGATCAATGAAAGTGTCAGATGGCTTGCCCTAGCTAGGGTTCATACGGAGAAAACCTTGAGCCATACTACTTTCTACAAGGATATGGGCGCGGCTTGGAACCTGGCGCAACAGGTGAGATTTCAGCCGGCTGGTCCCAAACTGTTCGTCGTTCAGGCTTCGTGCCTCGGCGATTATGAACGCATGATCGACCAGGGGCCTTGGCTGTTCAGGAACTCAGTCGTCTTGATGTGTCCTTATGATGGATTTAGTAAAGCAGAGGAGGTACCGATGTTTTTTATGCCGATCTGGCTCTAGATTCATAAGCTTTCTGAAGGTTTTTGCAAGGCAACCATTGTTGAGCATCTGCTGAGGAATTCTGGAAAGATTTTGGATATGAGGCTAAACGGTAATGTCCGAGGTGACTATGTCAGAATTAGGGTACGTCATGATGTGTGTCTACCCCTGACCAAGTTTGTGAGTATTGTTAGAGGCAAGGAACGGCAGGTCTTTCTGGTAAGATACGAGAAACTAGCACGTTTTGTAGTGTTTGTGGCATCATTGGTTATGAATACAAGGAGTGTGGGTCTGGGATCCATGAGGAGAAAAGCAAGAAATTTGGGGCTTGGTTGTATGCGGATGGCCCAAATAAACCAAGGAATGAGGGAGCATATAACCGAGGTGGAGGATACAAACCAGATCAGACTCCCATGCCAGGGCAAAAGACAGGGAAGGACGTTGTTGATCTAGAGATTATGGATATGGCTACGAGCCCTTCAAAAAATATTCAGCCTGGTGTGAGCGCGGACAATTCAGCCAGGAAACGTTAGGCCATGGAGGCCGTGAACATTGTGGGCATGAAGGAACCTAACGCTTCTGAGGAGATCCTTGCCTTGACCCTTGGAAAGGGGGAGGATGGAAGCTGGGGAAAATCACCGTGCAGCAGTAATGGAAGAAAGCGGGCTAGATTGGACTCGGAAGAGGACAAATTGGCAACCTCCCTTGAGGAGGACCGCTGGGCACAATGAGTTCGTTAATCTGGAAC
>NC_041385.1:800477779-800519403 GCF_002162155.2 Triticum dicoccoides
GGTCCGCCGGACAGTTCGTGAGGTTTTGGCCCTCTATAAAGCCAATTCCCCGAGGCTTGTTTTCCTTTCTGAAACTCGACCAGCTTCTAGTAAGATGGAAAAACTCAAGTGGAGATTATAGATGAAGGGTTTGGTAGGTGTGTCTAGCGATGGCCTAAGTGGTGGCCTGGCTCTATATTGGGATGAGAATCTTCAAGTCACAATCATCGACTCTTGTGCACGGTATATAGACGCGCAGATTGTTGATGGGGCAAATGATAAAACTTGGAGGTCAACCTATGTTTATGGAGAACCGCGGGTAGAAAATCGCCATTGTATGTGGAGCTCGCTGTCCAACTTAAGGGCGATCTCCTCAGAACCGTGGTTGGTTTGTGGTGACTTTAATGAGGCAATGTGGCAACATGAACACTTCTCTCAGACACAATGGTCTGAAACTCAAATGCAGCTTTTTCGAGATTATCTGCTATCTTGCAAACTAATGCATGGACCTGGGTTTCAATGGTATTCCGTTTACATATGATAATGGCCAGCTCGGTGGTGGTAACGTAAGGGTTCACCTGGATAGGGCATGTGCAGATGAAGCGTGGAGGGAGCTGTTCCCGTTCACGCAAGTGTTACATTTGGCGTCGACATGCTCGGATCACTGTCCAATCTTGGTGCGGGGTGGAACATGTTGAGATGCGAAAAACGAGGGCGGCACCAAGGTACGAGATCATGTGGGAGAGAGAACCCACTCTACCCATAGTAATTGAGAACCGGTGGAGAAAGAGCAAGCCGACTGGGAATCTTGGGGCGGTGAGAGACGCTTTGAGAGATATGATGGCCAAACTGCGGTCCCGGAGCAAGCAAAATTTTGGGCATGTTTCATCTGAAATTGAGAAACTCCGAGGGAAACTTGCGGATCTCCAGCTCAGGGACGCAGATAGGGCATTGATGCGGCAGAAGATGAATGTATTGGACGAACTACTTTATGGAGAGGAAATGTTGTGGCTCCATAGGTCAAGGATCACTTGGTTGAAGGAGGGAGAGTGGAACACCGCTTATCTTCATCGATGAGCAGTTTGGCGGGCACGCCGAAACTTCATCCAACGCCTCCGTCGAGACAATGGCACGTGGTGCACCGTGCCGTCTGACATGGAACGCATGGCGACCTCCTACTTCAAAGAGGTTTATACCAAGGACCCGACGTTGTCCCTGGCTGAGGTCTTGGGGGGTATAGTACCTAAAGTCACTCAAGCAATGAACGAATCTCTTTGTGCACCTTTTCCAGAGGAGGATGTTTCAAATGCCCTCTTCCAAATTGGTTCTATTAAGGCTCCTGGTACTGATGGTCTTCCAGCTAGGTTCTTTTAGAGAAACTGGGCTGTGTTGAAGACATATATCATTGCAGCGGTGTTGGAGTTCTTTATGTCAGGAATAATGCCGGATGGTGTGAATGACACGGCTCTCATTCTTATCCCGAAAGTTCCACACCCAAAGGAGCTAAAGGACTTCAGACCAATAAGCCTATGCAATGTGTTATACAAGTTAGTCTCTAAATGTTTGGTGAACCGCCTTCGGCCTCTACTTGGAGAATTAATTTCTGAAAATCAAAGTACTTTTATTCTTGGACGCCTTATATCTGATTATTCTATCATTGCCTTTGAGTGCGTACACCATATATAGTCGCTGAAGCAGAACAGACCGGTGACGTGTGCTTACAAACTTGATCTCTTGAAGGCTTATGGTCGTGTTGATTTGGACTTTCTGGAGCAAGCTCTTATTAAGTGGGGCTTTTCTATGAAGTGGATATCTTGGATAATGGCGTGCGTTAAGTCAGTGAAATATTCGGTGAAATCCAATGGAAAGATTCTAGAGTCATTTACCCCCTCTAGGGGTTTGCGGCAAGGTGACCCGTTGTCCCCCTTCTTGTTCCTATTTGTGGTTGATGCTTTGTCCTCTCTTATCTCAAATTCAGTAAACAATGGGGAGTTGAGGGGGATTTCAATCTGCCATGGCGCACCGGTGATCTCTCATTTGCTGTTTGCGGATGATACCATGTTGCTATTTGAAGCGTCAACCCAGCAAGCAAGCATTGTCAAAGGTTTGTTGAATACATACACCTCAGCGACGGGTCAACTTATTAACCCTAGGAAGTGTTCCATCCTGTTCTTGGACAATTGCATGCCTACGGTGGCGGAAGACGTGAAACATATACTGGAAGTTTCGCAACAGGTTTTTGAGCCTAAATACTTGGGCTTACCGGTCCCAGAGGGAAGAGTGCATAAAGGACAGCTTGAAACTCTACAAGAGAGATTACGAAAGGGACTTGTTGACTGGAGCGAGCAATATGTTTCTTCTGGCTATAAGGAGATCTTGATAAAGGCAGAACGCAAGCAATACCAACCTATGTCATGAGCTTCTTTTGTCTCCCGAACTCTGTTTGCGATGATCTCACACGGATGATGAGACAATATTGGTGGGGAGTGGAGAATGGCAAAAGGAAGATGGCATGGCTAAGTTGGGAAAAATGGTGTTACCCAAGGATATGGGGGTCATGGGATTCAGAGATATGCGAGCATTCAACCAAGCATTGCTGGCTAAGCAAGCTTGGAGATTGTTGGACAGCCCGGATAGTCTATGTGTCGCTTACTTCATGCAAAGTATTACCCCAACGGAAATTTGTTGGATACAGTGTTCCCCTCATCCTCATCAGCAGTATGGAGGGGCATCACACATGGCTTGGAGCTGCTTAAAAGGGGTGATATGGCGAGTAGGTGATGGTTCTTTGATTAAAACTTGGAGAGATGCATGGATTCCGAGGGGACATGATTTCAAGCCTATCACCCCGAAGGGTACCTGCAAGTATCATTGGGTGGCTGATTTCCTAGAGGAGTCCGGAGCCTGGAATGTACAGGCAATATTTTTGGGATATGGATGTCCAAGAAATCCTGAAAATCTGTACGTCACCTAGGAGGGGACAAGATTTCCTCACCTGGTTCCCAGATAAAAGTGGATGGTTTACAGTGAGGAGCGCGTACCGGCTTGTGACTGTCCATACGCATACGGGGTTGGGTGCGTCATGTGCTGCACCGGGGGGCCACCGACCGGTCTGGCGACGAGTCTGGGAGGCCAAGGTCCCCCTAAAAACGCGGATTCTTGCATGGAAATATGTGTCCGGCGCACTGGCGACAAACGGGTGCAAGAAATATCGACACATCTCGACGAGAGATACTTGCCCACTTTGTGGTACGGAGAAAGAAACAAGCTTCCATGCCCTAGTGTCTTGTGTGCATGCTCGTCAGGTGTGGACGGAGATGCGCCAAGTATGGGACCTCCCTAATCAGGAACTTATGCAGGATTCGGGCAATGAATGGCTACTAAATATTCTGCTTAACTGATCACCACTACTAGGGAAAAACCTAGCAGCATCGCGGGTTTTGGGCCTCTCAGTAGCGCGGGTGCCGGCGCTACTAATAAGGCGCTACAGCTAACGTATAGCAGTAGCGTCTGTTGTCCCACGCTACTGCTATACATGAATAGTTGTAGCGCGCTTTAGGAAAGGGCGCTACTGATATTATCTGCAGTGCTGTTTACAGGAAAGCCCTACTGGTAAGGCGGCGCTACTACTAGTTTTATTATTTTTTTCCTGCATATTTGTTTTGTATTTGAATAGGCTTTATACAATAATATTTAGCATATCATACACATACAAATATAATCATAGCATATACATACAATTAGTCTCATCAAATCATGTCATCATCATAATCATCATCCAACACAAAGTGGTCTCTCGTCATCAATCTCAAAAATAGCGATACAAGTCTCGATTACTTGCAAATACATCGTCATCCATCTAAACAATGATATACGCGAGAAGAGCTATCACTTTGAGTACATGAGTTTGTATCCCTCTCTCGCATTAGCGTGAACCTAAACTAACTACTGCCTGTCGCTCGGAAACCGGAAACAGGTACACCTGGGCCTGACACTCCGGCCACTTGTCGTATATATACTCCTGGCGTAGCACTTCTTTGCCATCTATGATCTATGCACCTGCATCGTCACATGAGTTGATGATATGCAACATATATAGTTAAGCAACAGAAAGAGATAGACTTGGCAAGAATAGAAACAACATATCGTAAGCATAAATAACAAAGTTCATTGTACCCAAAATGCTCTAACTAGAGTGATTTTTGCTAGTCGAGGAAGAGGACGGTTTAATTACATCACAAATAAAGTTTTACCATGCATAACTCAAAGTTTTGTCATACAGAAAGTATGGACTAAACGGACACATTGTCATATATCGACAATCACTCCAACATGTCATGCCACCCATCAATGTCAGGGAGATAGTCACCGAGCCTAGTGAAAGGCTTCAGGTCGAGACGCTGAGCGGCTACCCATGTTCAGACGTCTTTCCACGACATTTGTCCTTCTTCGTAGAACATCCCTGTTTTTCCGACGACCTCCTTCATGATGATTTGGGCAAGTTCAAGATGTTATAGAACTCAGCTCGAAGTCGATGATCCTCGATATCTCCTATGTCCTTTGCCCATTGCAGAATATGGGCATCGCCAGATCTAGGTGACATGTGAAGGTTCTGGTGATCCCGTCTGTACTCCAGCATGTAGTGTAGGACATAGAATCCATCATTAAGAGAATCGTTCGGTTGCTGAATGCAGCAGAAGTCGGTCTTATGGCTGAAGGCGACCCTGCCGCCCCTTCTCTTCTTGTCCCTAACCTCTCCACCCCTTGCTTGGTAGTAAAAGATAGCACTGTCAAGAACATCTTTGATGTGGGTGTAATCATTTTTGTGAATGTTCTTCGACGAGTCCAAGTAAAGAGCGTGGGAGAATCGGGGGTAGAGGATGATGAGGATGGCGCGCCCGCCGCTGTCCGTACGATGCAGCCTATTTGATTGCCGTAGCATGCGCGCGCTTCCTCGGGCGCCTTTGGCTTAAAATTGCCGTCGTCCACCTCCGTGACCACCAGTCTAGTAGTCCTGAGTTTGTTAGGAACCCGTTGCCTCTTTGCTTTCGGTTCTACACCGGCTCCGCTCCCCGAGGCAGCACCGGTCTCAGCACCGGTCTCGATGCCGGTCTGAATCTCAGCGTCGGTCTCAGTCTTAGCACCGGTCTGCATGTCGGTCTCAGTCCCCGATGCCACCGGTGGGTCTAGCAACAATATCGGTTGATCGTCGGTAAGGCTAAAAAATTCGTCTGCCGCCCGGTAGACGTCGTCGCAATCACCAGAAGCCTGTCCTTCATCGTTTCTAGCCATGTTTCCTATGATTAAATCTAGTCAATTAATTCTAGACCTAATAAAATGAATAATGACATAAAAAAGGCCTATTGTTTTGCAGGAATATTGACTCCTTCCTGGTGCGGCAAATCTCGGGCACTCGATATGTCCTAGTTTGTAGCACAAGTCATGCCGAAATTCACGGAAAATTTCGGCATGACCTTTGATAAAAAGTGGACAAATCGAGAACCTAAAATTAGCCGGAACAAAAATGAATCAACATTCCGGCAAAACATAGGCCACTCAGCATCATTCCCTGGAAACAGTGTTCAAATATCCCTCTTCAACACCGCAACACATGTCCAAATATACACGAGCAACCACATGTCCAAATTTCACAAGCTAATTCAAAAACAATGTGCAGAAGAAAATTCAATGAACTACTAATAGAATAAAATTCAGTTAACTTTAGTGCTCTATAATGATGAAAGGAAAAAAAATCAGTTAACTACTAATTTCATTCATTTAGGTTATTCATTTAACATCACCTAATTAACCTACTGTACCACTACTACTAGCAACACTACTAACCTAATTAACCTAGCAAAACTCTAGTGCCCTAACTAAAAAACATCTAATTAACATCTACCAGTAGCACTATTGCCCTAACCTAATTAACATCTACTAGTATCACTATATACTATACAAGCAGCATCTACCCTAATTAAACCCTACTGCCCTAACTAACTTTTGTTTTAAACCAAATTTTTTGCTATAAACTATTTTTTGCTCTAACATCTACTACTTAACATCCTTTGCTCTAAACTAAATTTTTTGCTATAAACAAACTGTTGCTCTACTAATTTTTCTCTAAAATGCAGAGAGAGAGGAGTGGGGGGAGGGATGGGGGACTTACAA
Organism: Triticum dicoccoides; assembly: GCF_002162155.2. Classification (NCBI taxonomy): domain Eukaryota; kingdom Viridiplantae; phylum Streptophyta; class Magnoliopsida; order Poales; family Poaceae; genus Triticum; species Triticum dicoccoides. The sequence continues at coordinate 800,483,930 of NC_041385.1, forward strand.
AGAGGGGAGAGACGGTGGCGGGGAGGTTCTCGATGACGGAGGCAGGGGCGGAGAGGGCGGGCTCGGGCACGGGCAACGGCGGCCCTGGGCGGGCTCGGGCGGCGGTGAGGTGGAGGGCGCCAACGATGACGTCGAGGGCGGCCTCGGGCGGCGGCGGTGAGGCTGAGGGCGGCCTCGGGCGGCGGCGGTGAGGATGACGGCGGCCTCGGGGGGAGACGGTGAGGTTGCGGGCGTCCACGCCGGAAGGAGACGGCGGCGAAGTGGGGCGACGGCGAATTGGGGAGACGGTGGCGAGGGCGAGGGATTTGGGGAAGAAGTGTGGTGGCCGGGGGGCGGGGGGAAACCGTTGTTTAAGTGAAACGTAATGGTAGCGCGTTTCCGAAAACGCGCTATAGCTAACTTAGCTACAGCGCGTTTCCTGAAACCCGCTACTGCTATTCATTTCTCCTTTTTTCCCCTTTTTTCTTTTATTTTGCTTTACATTTTATTTTTTTCCTTTCTCCTTTTTCTATTTCTTTTATTTTCATTTACTTTTCTACTTGTTTTCACTTTATTTTATTTCTGTTAGCAGTAGCGCCTTACACGTAAGCGCGCTACAGCTAAAGAGAGTAGTAGTAGCGCTGGGCCAGTGTACGCACTACTGCTAGGTTGGGCTAGCCATGTGCGCCCAGGTCAAACAAAGCAGCAGCGCTTTTTGCTAGTACGCGCCACTGCTAAAGTCATAGCAGTAGCGCGGTTTATTTACACGCGCTGCTACTAAGTAGCAGTAGCGTATGATTTTGTACAGCGCTACTGGTAACATTCTGTGTATAAGCTTTTGGCCCTCTATAAAGCCAATTCCCCGAGGCTTGTTTTCCTTTCTGAAACTCGACAAGCTTCTCGTAAGATGGAAAAACTCCAAGTGGAGATTACAGATGAAGGGTTTTGTAGGTGTGTCTAGCGATGGCCTATGTGGTGGCCTGGCTCTATATTGGGATGAGAATCTTCAAGTCACAATCATCGACTCTTGTGCATGGTATATAGACGCGCAGATTGTTGATGGGGCAAATGATAAAACTTGGAGGTCAACCTATGTTTATGGAGAACCGCGGGTAGAAAATCGTCATTGTATGTGGAGCTCGCTGTCCAACTTAAGGGCGATCTCCTCAGATCCGTGGTTGGTTTGTGGTGACTTTAATGAGGCAATGTGGCAACATGAACACTTTTCTCAGACACAATGGTCTGAAACTCAAATGCAGCTTTTTCGAGATTATCTGCTATCTTGCAAACTGATGCATGGACCTGGGTTTCAATGGTATTCCGTTTACATATGATAATGGCCAGCTCGGTGGTGGTAACGTAAGGGTTCACCTGGATAGGGCATGTGCAGATGAAGCGTGGAGGGAGTTGTTCCCGTTCACGCAAGTGTTACATTTGGCGTCGACGTGCTCGGATCACTGTCCAATCTTGGTGCGGGGTGGAACATGTTGAGACGCGAAAAACGAGGGCGGCACCAAGGTACGAGATCATGTGGGAGAGAGAACCCGCTCTACCCATAGTAATTGAGAACCGGTGGAGAAAGAGCAAGCCGACTAGGAATCTTGCGGCGGTGAGAGACGCTCTGAGAGATATGATGGCCAAACTGCGGTCCCGGAGCAAGCAAAATTTTGGGCATGTTTCATATGAAATTGAGAAACTCCGAGGGAAACTTGCGGATCTCCAGCTCAGGGACGCGGATAGGGCATTGATGCGGCAGAAGATGAATGTATTGGACGAACTACTTTATAGAGAGGAAATGTTGTGGCTCCAGAGGTCAAGGATCACTTGGTTGAAGGAGGGAGAGTGGAACACCGCTTATCTTCATCGATGAGCAGTTTGGCGGGCTTGCCGAAACTTCATCCAACGCCTCCGTCGAGACAATGGCACGTGGTGCACCGTGCCGTCTGACATGGAACGCATGGCGACCTCCTACTTCAAAGAGGTTTATACCAAGGACCGGACGATGTCCCCGGCTGAGGTCTTGGGGGGTATAGTACCTAAAGTCACTCAAGCAATGAACGAATCTCTTTGTGCACCTTTTCCAGAGGAGGATGTTTCAAATGCCCTCTTCCAAATTGGTACTATTAAGGGTCCTGGTACTGATGGTCTTCCAGCTAGGTTCTTTTAGAGAAACTGGGCTGTGTTGAAGACATATATCATTGCAGCGGTGTTGGAGTTCTTTATGTCAGGAATAATGCCGGATGGTGTGAATGACACGGCTATCGTTCTTATCCCGAAAGTTCCACACCCAAAGGAGCTAAAGGACTTCCGACCGATAAGCCTATGCAATGTGTTATACAAGTTAGTCTCTAAATGTTTGGTGAACCGCCTTCGGCCTCTACTTGGAGAATTAATTTCTGAAAATCAAAGTACTTTTATTCTTGGACGCCTTATATCTGATTATTCTATCATTGCCTTTGAGTGCGTACACCATATACAGTCGCTGAAGCAGAACAGACCGACGACGTGTGCTTACAAACTTGATCTCTTGAAGGCTTATGGTCGTGTTGATTGGGATTTTTTGGAGCAAGCTCTTATTAAGTGGGGCTTTTCTATGGAGTGGATATCTTGGATAATGGCGTGCGTTAAGTCAGTGAAATATTCGGTGAAATCCAATGGAAAGATTCTAGAGTCATTTACCCCCTCTAGGGGTTTGCGGCAAGGTGACCCGTTGTCCCCCTTCTTGTTCCTATTTGTTGTTGATGCTCTGTCCTCTCTTATCTCAAATTCAGTAAACAATGGGGAGTTGAGGGGGATTTCAATCTGCCATGGCGCACCGGTGATCTCTCATTTGCTGTTTGCGGATGATACCATGTTGCTATTTGAAGCGTCAACCCAGCAAGCAAGCATTGTCAAAGGTTTGTTGAATACATACACCTCAGCGACGGGTCAACTTATTAACCCTGGGAAGTGTTCCATCCTGTTCTTGGAAAATTGCATGCCTACGGTGGCAGAGGACGTGAAACATATACTAGAAGTTTCGCAACAGGTTTTTGAGCCTAAATACTTGGGCTTACCGGTCCCAGAGGGAAGAGTGCATAAAGGACAGCTTGAGACTCTACAAGAGAGATTACGAAAGAGACTTGTTGACTGGAGCGAGCAATATGTTTCTTCTGGCAATAAGGAGATCTTGATAAAGGCAGAACGCAAGCAATACCAACCTATGTCATGAGCGTCTTTTGTCTCCCGGACTCTGTTTGTGATGATCTCACACGGATGATGAGACAATATTGGTGGGGAGTGGAGAATGGCAAAAGGAAGATGGCATGGCTAAGTTGGGAAAAATGGTGTTACCCAAGGATATGGGGGTCATGGGATTCAGAGATATGCGAGCATTCAACCAAGCATTGCTGGCTAAGCAAGCTTGGAGATTGTTGGACAGCCCGGATAGTCTATGTGCCACTTACTTCATGCAAAGTATTACCCCAACGGAAATTTGTTGGCTACAGTGTTCCCCTCATCCTCATCAGCAGTATGGAGGGGCATCACACATGGCTTGGAGCTGCTTAAAAAGGGGTGATATGGCGAGTAGGTGATGGTTCTTTGATTAAAACTTGGAGAGATGCATGGAGTCCGAGGGGACATGATTTCAAGCCTATCACCCCGAAGGGTACCTGCAAGTATCATTGGGTGGCTGATTTCCTAGAGGAGTCCGGAGCCTGGAATGTACAAAGACTCCGGCAATATTTTTGGGATATGGATGTCCAAGAAATCCTAAAAATCCGTACGTCACTTAGGAGGGGACAAGATTTCCTCGCCTGGTTCCCGGATAAAAGTGGATGGTTTACAGTGAGGAGCGCGTACCGGCTTGCGACTGTCCATACGCATACGGGGTTGGGTGCGTCATGTGCTGCACCGGGGGGCCACCGACCGGTCTGGCGACGAGTCTGGGAGGCCAAGGTCCCCCTAAAGATGCGGATTCTTGCATGGAAATATGTGTCCGGCGCACTGGCGACAAACGGGTGCAAGAAATATCGACACATCTCGATGCGAGATACTTGCCCGTTTTGTGGAACGGAGAAAGAAACGAGCTTCCATGCCCTAGTGTCTTGTGTGCATGCTCGTCAGGTGTGGACGGAGATGCGCCAAGTATGGGACCTCCCTGATCAGGAACTTATGCAGGATTCGGGCAATGAATGGCTACTAAATATTCTGCTTAACTGATCACATGCGGAACTGCACCATTATGCTAATCTGGAGGATTTGGTCTCTGCGGTCAGACTTGGCTCATGGCAAGTCTGTTCCATCCACCGATGTGACAGCGGAGTATCTACAGAGCTACATGTCTTCGTTGCACTTGTCAAGAAAGTTTACCACTGAAGAAATTTTGAATGGAAAGATGCAGTTGAAGGAGGAAGCCCCGGTGTTACGGCGAGCTGCAATTGCTTGTCAACCTTGGCCGAGACCACCTGTGGGTTCGGTCGCCTTGTCAGTTGACGGCACATATTCTGACTCAGACGGTTCGGCTGCGGCGGGTATGGTCCTGCGATGAACTGATGGTAGTGTTATTTTTGCAGCCTACAGATGCATCTTCAATTGCAATGACGCTCTGGAGGCTGAGATACATGCCTTAATGCAAGGTATGGCCTTCGCTATTCAACATTCTGAATTGCCTGTCACAGTTCAGTCAGATTCCTCAGAAGCACTCCGTTGAAAGGAGACAGTCTTTCCCATTCCGCTTATGGACATCTAGTTGTTGAGATCCAACTTCTCATTGGTGATAGTAAGTTTATTCCTTCAAAAATTAAACGTGATCAGAATAGGGTAGCAGATCGATTGGTTTTACAGTCGTACGGAGAGTAGTACTGTTGTATGGTTAGGTAGGAGTCCACCATGTGTGGAGGAACTCGTGCCTCTTGATTGTAACGCTATAATCTTGGAATAAGATCTGTTTATCCTCGCAAAAAAAATACAAGAATTCTTTTTTTTTTGAACATCAGTACAGACACAGTGCTCATATACACGCGCATACACTCACCCCTATGAACGTACATACGCATATCCTCCCCCTATGAGCACCTCCGAAAGACTGAGCCGGTATATCATCTTGAGATTTACGAAGTCACCATAGACGCCTCGTCGTCGATGGGAACGCCTCCTCCACTGAATGCGCATCGCATGAAATTCTGAAATAAATTCAGGAATAAATGTGAGCACCAGGATTTGAATCCTGGTGGGCTGGGGATACCACAGTCCCTCTAACCATCCAACCACATGTTGGTTCGCAAAAAATACTAGAATTCGGCCACACAAATACATTCTCAATAAATATATATACTGTATATATACACGTCTATGACCATGGTGGCGTACATGGATGGACGACGCACGAACTCAATCAAGTTCACTTGCCGAAGGTGATGGGGTAAACCTTATCGGTGCTGGGGTAGAACAACCCCCAGTTCTGCTCCACGCCAGCCTCTTTGAGGTTCTCGTTGAACATGGAGAACACGTACGTCTCCACCTTCCACGGCCGCCGCGGCGTGCCCTTCCCCACGTGGCCCATCAGGTTCTGGTTGTACGTCCTCGCGTTCTCCACCGACGCCTCCTCGCCACCCGCCGACGGCCACCCGGTCTCCGACACCACCACGTCCACGCCGCTCACCCCGAGCCGCTCCACCGCCGCATGCACCGCGTCGACACTGGCGTCGAACATGTTCTGGTACCCGTACTCTCCGTCCTGCACCACCGTCCCCGGCGCCGTGAACAGCATGAAGCCGACGTCCATGTCGCCGGCCGCCTTGTACGTGTAGACGAAGTACGGGTACAGGTTCGCAAGGAGCGGTGCGCCGGTGCGCTCCAGGAACTGCAGCACGGGGAGCAGGAACGGCTTGGACTCGTCGGCGAACTCACCGGCTGACGGCGGCACGTGCACGGCGATGGTGGCCTGCGATATCGCCGTCGTGACCTTGACGGCATCGCCCAGCCCGGCCGCGGCCAGCGCGCCGTGCACGTTCTCCATGGCCGGGACGAGGTACTGCGTGTCGCTGCCGGCCACCTCGTTGCCCACGGTGATGTACCGGAAGGAGACATCTGGGTGTGCCGCGATATTGGCGCGGACCCACGCCGAAGCCGCGGACGCGCTGGAGGCCAGCTCGGGTAGCACGTAGTTGGGCGCGCCGACGATGACGCCGATGCCGGTGCCGGCAAGTGCCGTCAGCGCGTCGCTGTCCGGTGCATAGAGACGCACCGAGTTGAAGCCGTTGTCCCGGAGCATGCCGACGACGGTGCTCGCCGGCGGCAGGTTGTTGGCGCTCATGCCGTAGCACACGCCCACCGACGCCGCTCCTGCACAAGTAGTAGACCCCATAGTACTCACGTTACAGATTTGTTTATCGAAGTACGTGTCAAATTGTAAGCACAGCTAGCTGAAGATCAATGTGCACACTCGTGTTGATCGATCGTTTGCGTTGCTCTGTTAATTTATACAGACCCAAACGGCCAAACCGTGCGTGTGTAGTAGTAGTAGCGTGCAGAGAGAAACAATCATAATATTGTGTACCGTAACATTGGCATCGCTTAGAAGGATCCGTTAACTTTGATTGTTAGCTATCATTCTGTTGGCGGCAATTGAAAAATGGTACGATACGGACGGTGGATTGTTCACCACGCATGCATGCAACGTTGCACAATAGGAGGAAAAGCATACACAAAATGGCGGGAAGGTCGACACGGTTCGAAATTTCTTGTCCTAGTTTGGAGGCAGGCCGCCATCAAGCCATCACTCACATTTTGGAGTGGATGTACACCTGCCAGTTCCTAATTAATTTGTGCTTATTTTTTCATTATCTCATAGTGCCTTTGATTGGTACATATAGCTAACCTTTTTTTATGGAGAATGTTCTACACATTGTTGGAGAACATAATGGTATTTTTAGGGGCGGAGAACATAATGGGTTGACTACTTGACTGTACTAGTGCTTTACGGCCCACTCAGAGCACAATGCACTTCTTTTCTAAGGCCCACTCAGCATGCACTTCTTGACTAGTCCCAAAAAAAAGTACTCACTGCATTAGCCGCCAGTGGCAGAGCCTTGACTCTTTTTGTTGTTGCAAAAGACAAAAATTCTTTCACTGACTGCAAAAAAAAAATCTCACAACATTTCACTGACTGCATGCAAGTGTATTGGAAATTTGAAAAGAAAAAACGAATAAATATTTCTGTTCCAACGTCTGCAACACGGCCGCTACATAGTCCACTTCGTACTCCGTCCATCTCAATCGTACAGAATGCAAAATTCCAAGGAGATATGAACGTATATATATATGTACGTACATGGTTCGACTAATTAAAGGCACTTGGCATAGCCGCATATATACACATGGTTCGGCTGATTAGGAAGCTGTTGTAACTCTTAATTCAGTTCTGACGAGAGTTACGGATTTGGAAGGGCATTTGTACAATGTGTCTTAAAAAAGTGTGCATTTTTGTGGCAATGATGATGGTGACAATATAAACATTGTCATGGCATGTCCTCGCGGTCGACCGTTCTGCATGCTTCTGAGTACGGAGTTGGAGCAGTAGTGTCACGACGATGCGGCGGCAACGATGCTTTGTGATGAGCAAGTCAGGGTATGTTGCTGTAAGGTGTGCTTCTTTCTCCTAGGAGACTGTGACCCAAGTCGGAGCTGTTTGGTCCTCGAAGTGTTCGGCTGATTGTTTGGCATATCCCGCGAGGGTTCCTGCATGTTGCTAGTTGTGTGTGCTCTTGGTAGCTCGTCCACGGTGAAGTCGGAGTCGGTTGTTCGGGGAGAGGTGATGACATGTAGGCAATCTCAACAATGTCCATTGTACGACAAGGTATGTGTGTGCGCACGCTTGTGGGTAGCCTGATAAGTTGGAGTGTCCTAACTTGTGGGCGTGTTGTAATGGTTTTATGCCCGTCACTACAAATCATCATAGTTTCATAGTAGCTATATGTAAGTCACCTGAATTTAGAATTTGGGTCAGTCGAATTTCACGTGAAGGAACAGCCAGAGAGAGGGAAGGAGCTCGCCGGAGTGAAGGAAGAAGCACATCGGAGAAGTCCTTTGTGTCTATCTTAGGGTAGCAGGCGACCCCACACTATCTATCTTAGGGTGGCAGACGACCCCAATATCTATCTTAGGGGTGTGGGGGTGGTGGTCGGGCCAAGAGAGATGGCCGGGGGCGGCGGTAGCCGACGGTGGACAATGGTTGAGGGGAGGTCGGGGCGGCGATGTTGGCGCGGGAGCGCCGCCAGTTGCGGGCAGTGGTGGCTGGTCTAGCCGAGGGTCCATGGGGGCGGTTGGGGAAGAGAAAGATCGAACGCGCATTGAGGAAGAAGTGAAACAATGTCATACCATTTAGAGGTTGAAGATGAAGCCCTGGACATTGGATCTTAATCCAACGGTTGAGATAGGAAGTTAGAAATCGACTTGTACCTTTAAAATTTCGAGGCGACCGTCTTCTAGCCACTCCCTCACAGTATTGTGTTCGATGCTCAAATTTGTGCGTGTGGATTGTGTTCGTTGCGAATTAACCGACATCCAGCTTATGTGTCCATGGTCCGTCAGCCCTAGCGGGTGGTTGGGAGGCCTGCTCGTGTTGGTGTGGCATGTGTGGTGCACGTGTGGTGGTGCATGTTCACATTATCATTGTTGTGAAGTTCTTGCCGCAAATAAAATGAACAATTTCCCCCTCTCTCGATGCATAGTGTTTTTGACTAATCACAGTTGGCTTGTTATAAATAAAACTGTGAAAACTTTAAATGGTGTTTAAAATTAGGATATTCTTGAATCACAAAAGGCTTAGAAGATGGATAATATTGTAGATGAGACTGTTGACTGAAACCACGTCATGTTCGATATGAAAAAAATAAAAAAATGATATGAAAAATATCTTAATATCCAGTCTTAGTCGACCGGACAAAGAGAGAAAGCACGGGTGGTGGGGGTCCGTTTTCGCAGCTTTTTGGATCATTTGATATCAAGTGGATAATATCGATGAGCAGCTCTCTCCGCCTGTACGCCATGGCATGTGCGGAGGTATGTGCTCTTTGAAGTCCTATGTCTTTCAAATTTTAGCTGATTTTCGTCGAATTTTTCCTGCTTTGTCTTGTAAATTTTGCTTGCATGCATGAATCAAGGGCCCAGAGAATTACTCTTCCAGTATCTTAAAGAGAGACGGGCGCATGCGCTTGTCAATTTGTGATGAATGTGCAAGGTCTTTCTATGGGAGCGGATTCAGTACGTGTTGCGTATGTGCGAACAGTAGTTACTTCTACGGATCACAAGCTAATACTTGGGCGCTGCAGGCCGATTTTTAAGGCAACACGTAGGAGAGATGACTTACTTGTAAGGATGGAGGCGAAGACGAGTCCGAGGAGCAACGCCATGTGGAGCATAGAAGAAGAAACTCCAGCTGTGCCTTGCGCCGTTGCTGTCTTCTCTTCCCCAATGCTGATAATATGATCGATATATAGTCTGATCAAAGGCTGCCCTCTCTACTTATCAATCGGCGTAGCAAGTAACAAGGAGGTACCTGAAGAAATCGTTTCGGCTTGCAGGTTATATAGAGAGAGGATCAGAGAAAGCCGGTGGATGGTACCATGGCATGGATGTTTGGCCCGGGACCAACCAGCATGGATACGGTCTTCACTGGTGTCGATCGTTCGACGTCTCTATGTGCACGGCCCGACAACAACCGGCCGATCGATCGATGGTACATTTCCACTCGCGCGTCCGGCCGGTACACGTCGTCCTTGCAAAGTCGAGATTTAAAGCGAGGGCCTTCACTCACCGGTATTGACTTTTCTTGTATGCATGGTTCGTTCGCGCCTAACATCCGTCGAAAAAATTGAAAAATATTATCATTTTGCACTTGTTCTGAAGCGAGTGACTATTTTCCAACGAGTTTCTATGCCACGTGCGACAAATGTTCTGCCAAAAAAATAGAGGTGGACATTTAGGTAAAAGTGTTGGACAGTCGGCTCCTGCATCACTGTCCATGAACTAGTCTGGACCAGGACGCAGATGGATACTGTGTTCGTTTTGGGGGTCGACTTTGGAGATGCCCTTAGGACCTTTTGTTTATGGAGAAACTGTCAGTCTACTCATCATATGGCATGGTTGAGAACACTGGTAGCAGCAAAAATTTCAATCAGGTTTGTGGACCACCTAGCGATGACTATGTGCACTAAAGTGAGCCAAAGGCGCGCCACCGTCATTGTCCACTTGCCGGAGCTGGGCAAACCTTCTTGTATTAGACAGTTGAGAAGTCGTCATGCTAAACCTCACACGACCAACACACCAGAACATCAATTATCGCCGATGAAGAGAAGCATAGATCGGAATAAACAAACCTATAGAGACATGACTGAAGACAAGCAAAGATTTGATTCAAACAGATCCAGCAAAGACCCGCACCAAATTTCACGAGATCCAACGAAGACACACCATTGCACACCTTCTAACGATGCTAGATTCACCATCGGGACGGGGATTGGGCATGGGAGATATTATTCCTATCAGGGACATAGCCGCCACACAGTCCCAACCGAGAAGCTGAACCAAACAAGAACGAGAGCAGGGTCCCTCCCCCCGGCGAGGGCCCCGGGTCCTCTGCACGTCCACGACCCACAGGCCATGGGAGACAAGGTTGACCGGTGCTAGCGCCAGCAAGAGGAGAAAACCTAGTCGCCTGGGAGTCACTTCTTGGGCATGAGAAAAACGCTAAAAATACTTAGGACTTTAGCCATGATGATGCAATAAAACTTTACTCCCATGCAGCCATGGGATCAATATAAAGTAGACCAATTCTCTAGTTTCAGCACTCACTATTGCAGAAACCCACATAGTTGTGACCTTATCGGTGGCGAGCACCAAAAAGAAGTTCATCCCTTGTACTCAAGTACTATCTCTGTCTGGGTTTACTAGTCTCCGTCGTATTTGGGGTCAAATTTTGACCAAATAACTGACTAGTAAAACGTTAATGCATGCCAGAAAAAGTTGTATTGTTAGACTCGTATTTGAATGTAGTTTGCAATGATTTTTTTTTTTTGCAATGTATAACTTATATTGCATTAGTTAAAGTCATGATCAAAATTTGATACAAAATATGAGTGAGACTAGTAAACCAGAACAAAGGTAATACCAGTGATGAGTTATAGTGGCGGGCACCTTGCTCGTTACTGCCTTATGAACTGTTCGTATGAACCTAGCTTGTTACTCAATATTGCTTCAAGTTTATGTTGTGTGTGTTCGTAATAGCATTGATCTCGGCTATTCTGCTTCCAGGTTCCAACCAACATGCATGCACACACCATCCAGTCGTTGACTATCTACCAATCTTTAGCCATCTTTCAGTTGTTGGAGAAAAAAGGTACTTCCTCTGTTCACTTTTATAAGACGTTGTAGACATTTCAGACAGTGCCCAAAACAGTTCAATCTCAGCTGTCTGAAACGTCTTATAAAAAAAACGAAGGGAGTACATATCTTGGCGTTTTATCCTAAAGCCATTTTGTACAACGTACTGCATGCATGCATGCTTTAATCATAACCACCGATGAAGGCACACATCACACATTAGGCGCACCAAATTGCTCGGCACCCGCAGTGTGGCCAAATAGTATGACAAGCTAGAAAGCCTAAGAAAGACTGTCAGTTTCCCCCTTTCTGACTATAAACGCTGGCCTTTTGTGAACCAGACATGAGAACAACCAACACTTTGTGCAGCAGAAAAAAAAGAGACCCATGGCATGATTTTCAAATCTTTTCTATTTTGTCGTCTATGTCCAACCGATCTCTAAACCAGTGGCATAATCCGATGAGCAGACATGCAAGTATATACTCCCTGCGCCCCATAATATAAGAGCATTTTTTACACTAGTATAATGTCAAAAACGAGCTTATATTATTGGACAAAGGGAGTACTATAGACTAAAAATCCTTGCCCTCTGTGTTATGGGCACCTATGTTACCCATGAAAAGAGGAGGTCGAAAATGAAAGAACGTGAATAAACATACATGTATCCAGAACAACCCAGTTGGTTTGAAGTGTTGGAGAGACTTCACTATCTTTCATTTCCGGTTCATTATCCTTACCCATATCCATCATTTTGAGCTAACATTCGTGATGTGCCATATCAATTAATATTATAGATTTCCCAATTTTTTTATTCCAATTATCTCCATCCTACCTTTAATGATGTGTGCTCAAAGAATCACCAGTTGGAGCCTATTGCCGAGCCTGGTTGAATAATATTGGTTTCTTCTTGGCTAGCTTAGAGCATTTCTAGCAGATACGCCATATTTTGGATCTTCAAAATCTTTATGGATGCGATCGCTATAAATTACGATGGCTCTAGAGTCCATGTGCGAACTCAAAGCCTCTATAAAGAAAGCCTTCCAAAATTTGTTGCTGATGGGACTCATTTGTCTTGGGCTAATAAGAACTTTCTCTTCCCCATCTCATCAACAACAATTGAAGAAAATTCAAGCTTGCTTTGAACTTGAATTCCACAATGCTTACTAGCACAATTTCAACTAACGAAATAAAAATACAACTAATTTATTGAATCATAAATATCTAGTGCGGCCTCTTCCTCTATTTGGAAGTGACCTCGGAGACGAGATTCTTTGGGTTCTTCCCCTTCCGCAGTCAGGCGGTCTATGAGCACATGTGTGTCTTCGTTGTGGGACTAAGCTACAACATTGCACCCCTGGGGGTGCGGCTTCCCTTTCTGCCAAGGTGGTAGTTGTCATGAAGGCAAGGTAGCGGTGGGCGGCAGGGAAGCGCTCCATCCCCAAGGGTTGATTCAGCCTGGTCGAGCGCATCCTCCTTGACCCACTTAGACCACGACCAGGCCCTCTCCCAGAAGTTTCTCTCGGCGCAGTCCTCTTCGGTCTGGCAGGGGAAAGATCTGCTAGGAGGGCTCCACTGCCTCGACATGGCAGATGTGGGTGGTTGTGGCGCCGACGACAAAGATGGGTGAGTAGTGGCGCCCTGAGGGGGCGGGCCTGTTTATATACCCGCAAAAGGGAATGCTCCGACAGGAAATGGGGTTAGAATTGATGACCGTGGTTGGGAAATGGGTGCGACACACGTCATTTGTCATTACTGGATGCTCTTCTTAGTGCAAAAGTGGTTGTGCTATTGCCAGGAGTCTAAGGTGGCAAATGTACAGATGACAAAATTATTGGCAGGACTGGATACAAGAGTAAGAAAATGCCATCAAACTTCACTCCTCCGCGAGCGGTTGGGTTTGGTGCCCGCTCCATATCAGAACACCTCCAGCCTACATACTTATAGGCTAACAAGCTCGATTTGAAGTGGCCTACAAGAAATATGAAGGCCAAGGCCGTTATGGCGCCTCTACAAGACCTAATTTTTGGCTTCAAACAAAAAACAACGCTTAGTATGGTGATCGGCGTATATATGACTTGACTTTGCTAAAGCTATCAGATGATCTCATTAAGACTGCCGGCTCTTTGCCATTATTTCTTCTCATGTCACCCTTTTCTGAGTAGGCTCCTTTGTTTACACTAATATCTACAAGCACTATATTTTATTTTGTTGTGAAACTGCATACATTATAGTTGTCCCTGCTAGTAAAGGAGTTCAAAGGGAAGCAGGACTTTGAAACTAAGACGATGAAAATGGTCACAAAATCGTACATGTAGTCACGTACAGGTGCCAAATAGTGTTGCACTGCCATAGGTCCTTAGTTGTGCCAGATGTCAAACATTTCCCGAGACTTCCGCACATAGGGATCAGGCCATTGACCAAATACAAAATAATGTTGGCGTTGTGAACCGGACCATTTACCATTCTATGGACTTTGGGTTGTTTGTTCGGTCAATTATTATATGCTAGCGATGGGTTGAACGTTTTTTTTCATTTGTTATTTTCTTCTTGCAACTGCATTAATTTTTACAAATGGTGACGATATTTTATACAATGTTCTTGAGTTTTAAAAACAATGCACAACTTTCTCAATAATTGTAAAATATTGCCAAATTTTAATATACTCAAGAATTTAAAAAATGTTCATGAATTTCAAAAGCTGTTCACATTTCTTTTACAAAATAATGAAATTGGAAAACAAGCACACCAATATGAAAATAATTGCAAATTATTAATGTTCATCAATTTAAACAATTTATAAAAACAAATGTTCATGAACTAAAAAAATCTCCAACTTTAGTTGAAGCATTTAAAAATGTCATGAATTTCAAAAGATTTGATAATTTGGAAAAATTAATAATTTAAAAGGTGTTCACAAGTCAAAATATAAAATGGAAAATCGATAATTTAAATAAACAGAAAATACAAATTCCAAACAAAATTGCCAGAGAAAAAAATAACAAGAACAGAAAAGCCCAACTAAACTGCGATATTCGTCACAGCAGAAGCAGGAAACAACACAGTGTCTCGAGTGGGCTGGCCCATATAATCATGGGAAATGCGTGTTTATGTTGACACACACAGCCTTACTCGCGGAATATGATTTACCCCTCTTCACAGCGCTCTCAATTGTATTTAATTTTTTTAAGGAATTATATTTCATCAACTCATTTCTTTGAGGCATGCAAGCTGTGCCGGACATTCTAGACCAATCTTGGCTGCCCCACCAGCTCATAAGGACAAATGTACCGCTTGCCAATTGGCCAACATATTTAGGAATGAAATTGAATCAGCCCATTACCACAACGTTTTCTAAAGAAAAAAAATCCCCAAGCTCCGCCACTGCATGCAAGCATTAAATATTACTTACCCAATTTCAAATTAATTAAAGATCTAGATATATTCCAAGATAAACTTTTGACAAAGTATACAGAAACATGTGCTAAAATATACACCATCAAATATATACAGTACGGACATATATTTTAGAAATTGATGTTGTAGGTGTCGATTTTTTGGTCAGTTTTTTTCAGTTAGGACAAATTTAAATTTTAAATTAATTTAAAATAGATGGGGTGTGTAGCTACGTTTAATTTTTCAAGGTAACACACCAACATGTGCTTGTCAGTATCTGTATGCAAGTATCTATCAATATCTATATGACGGAGTGGTGGACCATGGCCCTTGCCGGTAGGAGGGATCTTGCCCCATTTTTAGGGGTTTTATGAGTTTGTTTAGGGTTTGTGTCTTACTCAGGAAGACGATGCGAAGGTATCACCGTAAAGATGGAATAATATTCTCCCCGCCTATCCCCCGTTTCGGTGATGCATCTCGCGTCATCGAAGGGCACGTGATGGTGTGTCTCCGGCAGGTCTCATGAGATTCAACCGGTGGTAGTGTTTGGTGGATCTGCATGGATCCAGTCTGTGTTCATCTTCGTTCCTGTGTCTTCACGTTGTATCCTTTCGATCTATACTTCTCTTCATAGGCGACGGTTGCTGTTCTGGTGTGTTAGTCATGTGGGGCCTTAGCACCATGACTTTTCGACTGCAATACAATTTTTTTGGCCTGACTCCGGTGAAGGGCGATGACGGCGGCGCGCTTTCGGCTCGTTCCAATGCTGACATGACATGATTAATAGATCATAAGTGTTATGACCGGTTTAGCCTACGGCCGTAAAAGGCCCACCGGGCAATCTTAGCCCACAAGTTATCTTAGGTTAAGCAATAAGAATATTATTATTCCTGTTGCCCGGCTCCCAGAGGAGCTGGAACCCTAGCCGTCTCTAACCCTAGCCGCCGCCGCCATCTTCCTCCGACGCGATGGCACCCAGCCGCCGGCGCGCCTGCTCATCGCCACGCCCCGTTCCATCCTTCCCTTACAACCTCTGAAGCAGGTCCGGTAGGACCCCTGGTTCTACCAATTTGGTATCCAGAGACTCGGGTTCAACCATGTCTTCTCCATCACCCACGCCGTCGCTGCCCTCCGGCACCACCGCGTCGCTGCCCCCCTCCCCCCGATGACCACCAACGGAGCTCCGATCCTGCTGGGGCCAAGCGCCACAGCGGGGGCCCCAACGCCGCCGGCTCCCGTCTCCCCCGCGCCACCGCCGACAACCTCAGTCTTCACGCCGGCGGAGATGACCAACATCCTGCGGGACCTCGTGACGGCCGTCCAGGGCATCTCCCTGTACCTGGCCAGCCCGTACACCACCCCGCCGGCTGCGCCCCTGCCTACAGCCACCCGGTGACGCACTGGCCGCTCCAGGCTGCGTCTGGCCCAAGTGGACCGCCCCTGCTGCCGTTCCAGGCGGGCTATACCAGCGGGCCTCCGCCGCTGCTGCACCTCCAGCAGTCCCTAGCCGCGGGCTAGCTCTGGCCGCCGTGGCCGCCGACTTCTACACGGGTTTCCGCCGCGTCTGGCCGGTACCCACAGCAGACGCAACAGCCGCTGCAGCTCCAGGCGCCACCTCTACCCAGCGCCGGACTGTCGTCCGCCGCTCCGACCGGCCTGCCCATCAACCAGGTCCAGGTCCCGCCCTCTCCATCACCAATACCAGCATGGGCGGCTGGGTCTTCTCCATCGCCGATCTACACCACGGCTTCTGAACAGCCGACCCCGTTCCCGCTGTTTGACGGGCCATCCGGCACCGCAAGTCGCCACCCGGCACCGCAGGTCGCCACCCGGAGTACTCTGACCAGGCGCCACCGGCCGCCCTGCTCCCAGTTCGACACGGTGCTCCGGCGCAGACACCGCCGCGGTTCGCCAAAATCGACTTTGCCATCTATGACGGCACGGAGGACCCCCTCAACTGGCTCAACCAGTGCGACCAGTTCTTTCGCGGGCAGCGCACCCTCGCATCAGACCGTACCTGGCTCGCCTCCTACCACCTCCGCGGCCTGGCACGGACATGGTATTATGCCCTCGAGCAGGACGAGGGCGGCATGCCCCCTTGGGAGCGCTTCCGCGAGCTCTGCCTCCTTTGCTTTGGGCCCCCGGTCCGCGGAAGCCGCTTGGCGGAGCTTGGTCGCCTTCCCTTCACCTCCACGGTGCAAGACTTCGCCGGCCGCGTCCAGGCCCTGGCGTGCCATGCATCGGGCGTGACGGCGCAGCAGCGGGCCGACCTCTTCATCGGTGGACTTTCGGATCACATCCGCGTGGACGTGGAAGTTCGGGGACCCCAGGATCTCCAGTCGGCCATGTACTACGCCCGCGCGTTCGAGCACCGCGCGGTGGCCATCCAGCAGGCATCACTGTCCCGGACCGCTGGGTCGCTACCCGGGCCGGATTCCGTGCAGGGTCGGCCTGCGCAGGCTTCCGCGGCACCCCTCGCCGCGATCGTGGCGCGCCCATTCCGCCGGCTCACCTCGCCGAGCTACTCGAGCGTCGCCGCCAAGGGTTGTGCTTCAACTGCGACGAGCCCTACACGCCCGGCCATGCCTGCCCGCGACTCTTCTACCTGGAGGTTACAGACTACATTTCAGAGGACGCCGTCGCCGCCGACCTGGCCGCCCCAGCTGTAGAGAAGGTGTTTGACGCTGGTTGATCACCTCGAGAAGTTCAGCAAGCACTTCCCCACCTTACAGCTTGAGGACAAGTTGTTTGTGCAGGCGGGGAGAAGTGTTATGACCGGTTTAGCCTACGGCCGTAAAAGGCCCATCGGGCAATCTTAGCCCACAAATTATCTTAGGTTAATTTGTATGCAAGTTATCTAGGTTATAAATATATGTTGTAAGAATCTTTTTGAGATTAAGCAATAAGAATATTATTATTCCTGTTGCCCGGCTCCCAGAGGAGCCGGAACCCTAGCCGCCTCTAACCCTAGCCGCCGCCGCCATCTTCCTCCGACGCGACGGCGCCTGGCCGCCGGCGCGCCCGCTCATCGCCACGCCCTGCTCCATCCTTCCCCTACAACCTCCAGAGCAGGTCCGGTAGGACCCCTGGTTCTACCAATAAGTTTCCTAAAAAAAAAAGACACCACATGCGAAATGTGGTAACCTATCTTCAAGATCGAAAGCAAATCCAATTATATCTAAGATGATGCTAAGAGCTAATTAAGTGACAGTTTCTTTTGTGCCACAATACCATCATGCCTTCTCTGATCAGATAACACATTCACTGTCCAGCACCTCGTTAATTGAAATCTCACAAATGAATTTTGCAATCATGAACAAAAGGCACTTCTTTATATATATCATTCATTCTGCCCATACTACAATGGCAGTACATTAATTGGTAAGATGGCACGGGATTGGAAAACAAGCAGCAATGTGCATCATCAATCCTACGAAGAAAGAAGGAAACGTCAAGCGACGTGATCGAAGACTTGTGTTGATCTTGGAGTCGAGCCTCAGTTACACTTAGGGCTAGAGGAGAAATCGCCGACCGGGAATGACTTGGATATGATCCCAGCGTGCAGCCTAAGCTCATCCCCATCGCGGCCAACCTCCTTTATACTGGCCCACGCAATAAAGACCTTCACCTTAATGCCTTCGAGGCCGCTGATCGTGTCATTTTCTATGTTCCCGGTGACCCGGGTGCTGTAGTGGACGTCGTACTGGCCGTCAACACGAAATTTGCATTCATCGGAGAAGTGTACCTCAAAGGAGCCGTCCGGTCGGAGCTCGTAGTCATGCACTCCCACCGGGAGGATGCCCGGTGGGAAGCCATATCGCCCTAGCATTTCGTACGCCGTCGGCTTGTTGGCTGTGGGGGCGGGGGCCTTGGCCAGGGTAGCGGCGGTGGCAGTGAGAAGGATGGCTACTATTGCTACGAGGAGGAGGGTAGTGTGCTTCGCCATTGTTGGTGCTCTAGCTCAGGCTGACAACTAAAGTTTTGCAGATATATTTGTGTGAGAGCATCGAAAGATGCAAGCTATATATAGAGATATATCTATAAATATTTGGTGTGCAATAAATGTGTATTCAGTACTCACCAAAGTTAATGGGAAATATACTCCTACTAAAAATATTTTCCTATAAAACTACAAGATATATATGCTCATTAATTTTTCAAATTGTAGCACCAAAATAAACATTTAATTCCCTCCAAAAAAAATCTTTACATTCATTGAGGTGGAATTAAATATGTACTCCCATCGTTCCTAAATATAATTCTTTTTGGAGATTTTAATATAGACTACATACAGATGTATATACATACATTTTAGAATGTAGATTCACTCATTTTGCTTCGTATGTAGTTCATATTGAAATCTCTAAAAGGTTTATACTTAGGAATGGCGGGACTATCTTATTTTAGCAGAAATTAATTTTCTACTTAATAACATTCACCAAATTCTTCTCTAAGGCCCTGAGGGCCATTATTATTTATCTTGGCCCGCAATACCTTTTGAATCATGCAAGGTGACCTCTATATCTAAATAGGGGCACCCCACTAGATGATTTCTATGTCTTCTCATGAAGCCACGTCACCCGAATTGTTCTAGCCGTTGATGCAACATAGATCGGTAGTCTACAGCCGTCCGATCAAGTGTTGGTCAAGTCTTCTATATATAAATAGAGGCACCCCACTAGGTGATTTTCCTGCCTTCTCATGAAGCCACATCACCCGAATTGTTCCAGTCGTTGATGCAGCAAAGATCGGTACCCACCGCCGAGTTTAACACACCGTTTCGTTATTACCGCTCGGTGCTGGCCCCCGACACCATCTTTTGGGCTAGGCGCAAGATTTGGCCACTAAGAAGCCCATTTGAAGCCCATAGGCAACTACCATTCAAGATGCTACTACTCACCAAAGATGCGGGAAAAAGGCGCCGCCACGTCCACGCTATACCAGTGCTGCCGCCACAGTCTATGCTCCTCATATCCAGTCACTGCAGGTGACTTAAGCCGCCGCACCCAATGCACCCCCGCCAGACCACCGCCAACCCTTCCGCTGCTCCACATAATTCGTTCGTCTTCCCCGCTTTTATGTTGCAATCTCTTCCACCTTCATGCCACAAATGTACATGTAACGGCCGCACGGCACTTAATTTCTAGCCCTCATTATCTCTACTTCGTTGCCCTGCAAATGCGGGCAAAGATGTGTTTATAACCCCTCTGTACTGCCATACTCATTGACCACGAACACCTACTCACATCCACGTATGAGAACCGACTTCTGCCCTAGTAGGTGCACACTCCCTCTTTTCAGCCCTCCCTGAGTATTTCTATCCTCACAAGATTATGCTTTCCAATTTCTCAGGCTTGGCTAGGGATGAAAGGATGTTGAGCGTGTAGGTATTTTGCTGCTCACATTGGCTACATTACTTCCACATATCGCTTGCCCCTTACATTTCTTTCAGATTGTTATTTCATAAAATTGCTATTCAGTATGATACATGCTTACACAAATTGGTTAGCGATGGGAGCTGCACATGTTTTCATTTAGGATGGACATAGTACAAAAGCCAATATCATCATTTTACTAATTTATTTGTTCATTTACATTGTAGTTATTTTCCTCCTGGTGCACGCTTCCTCTTTTCAGTCACCCAAGATTTCTACTATCCCCCAACTTATTTGTAAATATTTTGCAGATTGCTCTCCAGATCGACATGTGCTTCAACTTCTGTTTAGTAGGTATCTTGCTCCTCGGATTGGCTTCATTTCATTTTGGCAGTGGTCTCCTGCTTCTTCCATTGCTATGCGAACATATGCAGCATCCATTTGTTTCCATGCATATTAGATACCATATGAATTTCATACCCTGGATTTTTTTCTGCGATATATTTGTTAAGACATATAGGCTACAATCTGCTTCCATTTAAGGCCATTTTTTGTGCATGCTTTGCAAATATCGATATCGCCGCAAATTCTTCTATGAAATGTGGTAGCCATTAAGACATATAAGCCGTCAGTCACAACCAGTTGTCACACCTGAAATAAACCAATCTGCTTCTTCTGATAAGCGCCGCCGATGTACACAACTTAGGAATAGAGGTTAGTTAGGATAATTTTGTCCCTTATATATGTTTTGATACATGTATTGCGTCCAACTTATTCCATCAACCTATAACACATATTATCCTGCCATATTTTTCTGAATATATATTACAAAAATTAGTGTACGTAATTTTTGAACATATTAATCTTGCATTTGAAAAATGTGAAACATCTATAGAAAAATACTTTGCATATATACGAAAAATGGACATGTGAATAAAAAGGTAGAAACTTTTAATCATGTGTATGAATAATGTTTATATGTTGTAAATTCATGTTCTTGTAATTAAAAGAAATTATGTTACATTCAAAATTGTTCCAAAATTTCAGAAAAATTATTGGAAACATTTTTACAAAAAAATGTTTGTACAGTGTAAAAACATTGCATAGTACAGAAAATGTTTTTCTGATTAAAAAATTGTTCCAACATGTATTTAAAAAATGTTTAACATGTATTTGAAAAAACATTCAAAGCATGTATTTGTAATAACGTATTTGAAAAATGTGAAACATTATAAGAGAATGTTTATATGTGTATGAAAAACGAATAGCCGACAAATGTTAATCATGTCTTTGAAAGAAATAAATATTTGTAAAACAAAGTTCCTAATATATCTGACAAAGAAACAAATGAAAAGCAAAAAATACCAAAAAAACGAAGAAAAACAGGAAAGAAACAAAAGAAAACAAAGTATAACAAATAAAGAAAAAGCAAAAAAAAAACGAATGAGAAAACAAAGAAACCTAAAGTAAAAGGAAAAAAGGAAAACCAAAGAAAGCTAGTTAAAAACAAGGAAAATGAATGAAGCAGAAAAATAAAACAAAAAGATAAAAGACCCGAAGTAAAGCGGACCTACAACTATAGCTACAAGCCGAGCGAACCTACGCCCGCAGAAATGGGTTGTCCTGCTAGTGTTGCAAATTAAGAATCGGTACGGGGCCATAAGTAGCCCTGACGCAAATTAAGACAGCGTGTTCACGTGCGGCAACCATAGCCTCTCGTTAGAGTGAAGTGCATCCTAGATCCTTAGACTATTTCAGAGGTGTCACACAGGCCCTCGAACTATTAAAAATGTGATCTATTTTTTTTGCGGGAATTAAAAATGTGATCTATGTCTTCGAAGATTCTTTAAAGTGAAATAAGTGTATGCTTATTTGACACCTACGAGTATGAAATAGTTCGAGGACCTATATATGTGGCACTTCTAAAATAGTTTGAGGATCTAAATGACACACATATTGCAGATTGATGACCGATATGAAGATTTTCATAATTCAAAGGTTTGGATTTTTGTGAGACGAGGAGTCCTACCAAGTACCAAACTCAATCAACTGGGTCAATTATAGAACTCTGTGAGGACTGGCGACAGGGCGCTGGGGCGATTTTGAATTCGCCGGCGCTGTGCCTCGCGCCTGCGTCCGCCGCCGGCGTGATGGTTGCCGCTGGTGTGGCCGCGCCGTTTGGGCTCGGCTCCGCTGGGTCGCGGCCGGCTCCGACCTTGCGCATAGGCCGCTCCGCTGTCTCCTGGGCTGACATGGCCGAGGCCGACGGGGAAGATGACCGCGTGGAGCGTCCGGGACATGGCCGGGTGGAGCGTCCTGTGTCTTTGGCGCCGCCGGTTCTTGGTGAGTTCCTGGCATTGGCGCGGCCATCCCGGCGTCGGGGTTCGGCGCCCGCGGGCGCGGCGGCGCCGGCGTCCCCTTCTTTGCCTCGAGCAACTAGGCTCCAGGCGATGTTGGGTGCGCTCGCCGGTCCGTGGGCGGCTCCGGCTGCGCCACGGGCTCCTGGCTCAGATGCCTTCCGATCTGGGGTCCGCGCTCGTGGGTTTCGACGGAGCCCTCGGGGCCAGCCGCCGCCGGCGGCTGCTAACCCTACGGAGGGGATGCGCGCCTGGTCGGGACCTGCGAGGGCGGCTCTGCTTCGTGGGCCGACGCTGGCCTGCGAGGTGGGCCGGCCTTCGAGGGCTTGGACTGGCCTTCGGGCACGGGCTCGTGCGCTGTCGGGCCTCGGTGTGGGGCAACTGGCCCAGGGGGGTGTGGGGGTGTTCGATCCGGCCCAGGAGGCTGTTGACCTAGCGGTCCGGTCGTGGCGCCTGGCTCCCGCTGATCCCGGGCGTTGGTTGTGGATCCAACGGGGGTCGGCCGATCCGCGGCGGGGCTGGCCCGCTACCAGGGGAGAGGTGGAGCGATTAGGCAGCTGCGCCCGATCCATCCTTCCCCCGACTACGCCGCCTTCCTGCGCTCCAGCGCTTGCCCCAGTTTCGACGCCGCCGGCTGTGCCGACCGCTCCAGCGCCTCCCTCGATCTGTCCACCCTCCACCTGCGCTTCCCCTTCCAGGTCCTACCTCGAGGTCCTCATGGCCAAAGAGCAGGGCGACGGCCAGTCGCGGCCGAAGCGGCCTTTTCCCGCGTCGGGAGGCCGCCCGGATTCATAGTCTGCCTCTCGCCGAGACCGCGCGCCGGAGACCTACTCCGGCACCTCCCTCCGACGGCCGCCCCCACCCCGTGACCCGGCTCGTGATCCCCGCCTCCCGCTGGCTGGGTCGCCGGGCGACCTCCGACGCCAAGAAACTGCTCGCCGTCGGGCTGAAGATGAGGCCAGGGAGGCATCCCTCCGGCGCGATCTTGAGGCTCGGCGTGGTGGGGGTTCCCACGCCTGGGAGGACGCGTCTGCGCGTGGCGCTCAGGGGCCGCCCCTGGACTCCCGTGGGGGATCCCGTGACCGGCCGCGCTCTCCGCCGCCTCGGGAGGCTTCTCGCACGCCGCTTGCTGAGGACAGACCGGCTCGTGGTCTGGACTATACCCGTCGCCGTGGCGGTTCTGATTCTCAGGATTGGAGGCGTCCGTCGGACGATGTGTCGCGGTATTCTCCGCCTCGGCGCTTCGTGGATGCCCAGGATCAGCCCGATCTCCCGCCGCGGAAGAAGAAGAACAAGAGCAAAAAGAAGAAGCGTGCCCAGACAGGTCCTTCCCATGGCGAGGGGGCGGTCTCAGATGTTCGTCCCATCCTTCCCGAACCGGAGCAGGCGGCTCCAGTGTTGCCTCTGACTCGGGGCGGACAGTCCAGATCTCATGAGGAGACGATGTGTATCAACTGCGGATGCACGGGGCACTTCCGTTCTGAGTGCCCGGCGCCCTCCCGTTGCCCCACGACCCTGGCTTACTTGGGGTATGGATCTGAGGGATGTGGTTTCTACTTCGTCGATGCGGAGCTGGACGAGGAGCCCGTCAGGCCGCACTTGGCGACGGTCTCACTGGTTCCTGGTCAGTCCCTGCCGCCATCGGTCGTGGTTACCGCGGACCTTATCCGCGACGAGCTGGCGGCCTACATCGGTGACTACCGTGACAGCGACTTCTCTTGGGTAGTCACCGAGACGGCACCGTTGGTCTTCTCGGTACCGTTCCCTTCGGCGGAGCTTCTTCACGTCTGCACCCACGACAACATCAAGTGCCCAATCAACAAGTTCCTCATCTCCGTCAAGGAGGCCGTCGCGGAACCGAACTCAGTTCCTCCGCTCACCCCGGTTTGGATGTTGGTGTATGGGCTTCCAAAGGGAAGCAGGCTCTCCCCTGGTGGGGGCAAGAGTGAGCATATTCTCAAGGCCATCTCAGAGCCGGTAGGCAAGCTTCTCTCTGTGCATCTCGCGTCTCTGGATGGGGATGGCCCGGCCCGGATCGAGGTTCTATGTCCGATGCCGGCCGAGGTGGATGGCCTGTCCTTGATCTTCTACTTCGGCAAGAAGGGCCGGCGTCTCACATACGAGGTTGATCTGGAGGAGCTCGAGAGCCGGACGGGCGTGGTCCAGCCTACCCCGCCTCCGGCCCCCTCCGGCGATCGATACGACGGAGGCAGGGAGGGCTCCGAGGAGTCGGAAGAGGAGGAGGATGACACCCCCCCGGAGCAGGTCCCTCCTCGGCTGAGTCCGGCTCGGGTGGGTGGGGCAGGGGCAGGGCCCCCCAGGGCTGCCACTCTCGCTCTGTCTGCGGCCGGGATGGCCTCGCCGCCCCTTTCAAGGGGAGGCCCACGTCCCCGGCATCCTCGCCGGTCTTGGAGCACGAGGAGGATTCTGGCAGTGTGGGGATGGATGTGTGCCCGTCGTCATCCCCGCGCTCTCTCGGGGTGGTGTGGTACTCTCGCTCGCCTGGGACTCCACCATCGCTAGCTGTGGGGTCCCCGGCCTTGGTTCCAGCTACACCACTGCCACCTCGCTTGGGGGTGGGCCAGGCTGCTTCGCCACCTCCGTCGGGGGTGGGGTTGGACACGGTCAACATCGTCTCTTCCGTGCACAGCCCCGGCGCTCGGGTGATGCACTCCCCGGTTGTGGCGTCTAGGCAGAGCGCCCGCCTCTGCCGGTCCCGGACCCTTCCAGATGGGCGAGTCCCGACGGTCGCTGAGATGGCGGCCATGCGCGCGGCGGCACGCGACCTCTCTCCAGGTATGACACCTCCCCATCCCTCTGGTGCCACTTATTCCGGTTCTCGATTTGTCGTGCTTGACTCAGTGCCGATGGCACACCTTGGCGACGTTGCTTCGTATTGTGATATTGTGTTTCGGGGTGAAAAGGGTCCCCGACTCGAGCAGATCTCGGCCATCTGTGCCAAAGAGCGGCTCGATGGGGCCCTTGCTGAGGCCCGGGCCCGTGCTGAACAACGGGTTGCGGATGCCTCGGCCCCGTCTGGCTCCGGGCATAGAGAGCCTGGAGCTGGATCAGGCCCGAGCCGGCCTCCCTCCCAGCCTGACGCTGCGAGGGACCCTCTGGTAGGGAGGGCCTTGCGGGACGGCCTCCTACGCGACTCCATCCCTCTGAACAGGCGATGGAGGTTCGCGGTGTTTCTGCAAACATGGCGGGTCAGACCCCCGCTAAGAAGGGGCGTTGTGGCCGTCCGTTGAAGCAATATTGCCAAACCCCGCCCTAGGCGGGAGGGCTAGTTCGGCCCCACCTGAGGGGCCTAGTGATCCCGACAAGGTTCCTATACGAAGCTCCTATGCTGGAATATTAGGGGCTTCGGCGACCTAGGCCGTCGACGCCAGCTGATTGACTACATCCGACAGGAAGACATCGATATTGTTGGCCTTCAAGAGACGGTTCGTCAGGACTTCTCCATTCAGGAGCTTCAGGGGCTCTCGCGACACCCTTTTGCCTAGCAATGGCTCCCGGCTTCTGGGCAGTCTGGAGGCATTCTCCTGGGGGTCAGGGAGGACTTCTTCTCGGTTGAGGATATGGACCGCGGGGAGTTCTTCCTGAGTATGGCCATCACCGACCGACGTGTGAACCTCAGCTGGGAGGTGATCATTGTCTATGGCCCGGTTGATCACGGGCGGTCGGTGGGTTTCCTGGCCGAGCTGCAGGATAAGGTTGAACGGTGCACGACCCAGTGGTGGTGGCGGGCGACTTCAACCTTATCAGAACGGAGGCTAACAAAAGCTCGCCCAACATTGACCAACGGCGTATGCGCATGTTCAATGATGCCATAGCTGCGATGGCCCTCCGTGAGATAGCCCGCGTAGGGGCTAGGTTCACATGGACCAATAAACAGGTGGACCCTATACGGAGCATGCTGGATCGGGTCCTTGTGTCCGTGCAGTGGGAGGTTATGTTTGAAGGAAATATGCCCTAGAGGCAATAATAAAGTTATTATTTATTTCCTTATTTCATGATAAATGTTTATTATTCATGCTAGAATTGTATTAACCGGAAACATAATACATGTGTGAATACATAGACAAACAGATTGTCACTAGTATGCCTCTACTTGACTAGCTCGTTAATCAAAGATGGTTATGTTTCCTAACCATGAACAATGAGTTGTTATTTGATTAACGAGGTCACATCATTAGTTGAATGATCTGATTGACATGACCCATTCCATTAGCTTAGCACACGATCGTTTAGTATGTTGCTATTGCTTTCTTAATGACTTATACATGTTCCTATGACTATGAGATTATGCAACTCCCGTTTGTCGGAGGAACACTTTGGGTGCTACCAAATGTCACAACGTAACTGGGTGATTATAAAGGAGCATTACAGGTGTCTCCAAAGGTAGATGTTGGGTTGGCGTATTTTGAGATTAGGTTTTGTCACTCCGATTGTCGGAGAGGTATCTCTGGGCCCTCTCGGCAATGCTCATCACCTAAGCCTTGCAAGCATGTAACTAATGAGTTAGTTATAAGATGAAGTATTACAGAATGAGTAAAGAGACTTGTCGATAACGAGATTGAACTAGGTATTGGATACCGACGATCGAATCTCGGACAAGTAACATACCGATGACAAAGGGAACAACGTATGTTGTTATGCGGTTTGACCGATAAAGATCTTCGTAGAATATGTAGGAACCAATATGGGCATCCAGGTCCCGCTATTGGATATTGACCAGAGATGTGTCTCAGTCATGTCTACATCGTTCTCGAACCGTAGGGTCCGCACGCTTAAGGTTTCGATGACAGTTATATTATGAGTTTATGTATTTTGATGTACCGAAGGTTGTTCGGAGTCCCGGATATGATTACGGACATGACGAGGAGTCTCGAAATGGTCGAGACATAAAGATTGATATATTGGACAGACATATTTGGACACCGAAAAGGTTCCGGAGAAGTTTGGAGCCCCAGGAGGTTACCGGAACCCCCCGGGAGGTATATGGGCCTTATTGGGCCCATGTAGGAGGAAGAGAGAAGGAGCAAGGGAAGGGGGCGCGCCCCCCCAAGCCCAATCCGAATTGGGGAGGGGGGCCGCCCCCCCTTTCCTTTCTCCTTCCCCCTCTTCCTATTACTACTACTAGTACTACTTCCTAATACTAGTACTCTTTCCTTCCCCCTCCAAATAAGATAAGGAAAAGAGAGGGAAACCTACTTGGAGTAGGTTTCCCCCTCCTCATGGCGCGCCCCCCTAGGGCCGGCCACCTCCTCCCTCCCTCCTTTATATACGGGGGTAGGGGGGCACCCTAGAACACACAAGTTGATCATTGATTGTTCCTTAGCCGTGTGCGGTGCCCCCCTCCATGATATTACACCTCGGTCATATTGTAGCGGTGCTTAGGCGAAGCCCTGCAACAGGAGAACATCAAGATCGTCACCACGCCGTCGTGCTGACGGAACTCCCCCTCGGCGCCTCTGTTGGATCGGAGATCGAGGGTGCGTCATCGAGTTGTACGCGTGTCAAGAACTCGGAGGTGCCGGAGTAACGGTACTTGGATCGGTTGAACCGGAGGACGTACGACTACTTCCTCTATGTTGCGTCAACGCTTCCGCTTCGGTCTACGAGGGTACGTAGACAACACTCTCCCCTCGTTGCTATATCATCACCATGATCTTGCGTGTGCGTAGGAAATTTTTTGAAATTACTACGTTCCCCAACAGTGGCATCCGAGCCTAGGTTATTTATGTTGATGTTATATGCACGAGTAGAACACAAGTGAGTTGTGGACGATACAAGTCATACTGCCTACCAGCATGTCATACTTTGGTTCGGCGGTATTGTTGGACGAGACGACCCGGACCAACCTTACGCGTACGCTTACGCGAGACCGGTTCCCTCGACGTGCTTTGCATATAGATGGCTTGCGGGCGACTGTCTCTCCAACTTTAGTTGAACCGAGTGTGGCTACGCCCGGTCCTTGCGAAGGTTAAAACGGAGTCTATTTGACAAACTATCATTGTGGTTTTGATGCGTAGGTGAGATTGGTTCTTACTTAAGCCCGTAGCAGCCATGTAAAACATGCAACAACAAAGTAGAGGACGTCTAACTTGTTTTTGCAGGGCATGTTGTGATGTGATATGGTCAAGGCATGATGCTGAATTTTATTGTATGAGATGATCATGTTTTGTAACCAAGTTATCGGCAACTGGCAGGAGCCATATGGTTGTCGCTTTATTGTATGCAATGCAATCGCGATGTAATGCTTTACTTTATTACTAAACGGTAGTGATAGTCGTGGAAGCATAAGATTGGCGAGACGACAACGATGCTACGATGGAGATCAAGGTGTCGTGCCGGTGACGATGGTGATCATGACGGTGCTTCGGAGATGGAGATCACAAGCACAAGATGATGATGGCCATATCATATCACTTATATTGATTGCATGTGATGTTTATCTTTTTATGCATATTATCTTGCTTTGATTGACGGTAGCATTATAAGATGATCTCTCACTAAATTATCAAGAAGTGTTCTCCCTGAGTATGCACCGTTGCGAAAGTTCTTCGTGCTGAGACACCACATGATGATCGGGTGTGATAGGCTCTACGTTCAAATACAACGGGTGCAAAACAGTTGCGCACGCGAAATACTCAGGTTATACTTGACGAGCCAAGCATATACAGATATGGCCTCGGAACACGGAGACCGAAAGGTCGAGCGTGAATCATATAGTAGATATGATCAACATAATGATGTTCACCGATGAAACTACTCCATCTCACGTGATGATCGGACATGGTTTAGTTGATTTGGATCACGTGATCACTTAGATGATTAGAGGGATGTCTATCTAAGTGGGAGTTCTTAAGTAATATGATTAATTGAACTTTAATTTATCATGAACTTAGTCCTGGTAGTATTAGCATATCTATGTTGTAGATCAATAGCTCGCGTTGTTGCTTTCATATGCTTATTTTGATATGTTCCTAGAGAAAATTGTGTTGAAAGATGTTAGTAGCAATGATGCGGATTGGATCTGTGATCTGAGGTTTATCCTCATTGCTGCACAGAAGAATTATGTCCTTGATGCACCGCTAGGCGACAGACCTATTGCAGGAGCAGATGCAGACGTTATGAACGTTTGGCTAGCTCAATATGATGACTACTTGATAGTTTAAGTGCACCATGCTTAACGGCTTAGAATCGGGACTTCAAAGACGTTTTGAACGTCATGGACCATATGAGATGTTCCAGGAGTTGAAGTTAATATTTCAAGTAAATACCCGAGTTGAGAGATATGAAATCTCTAACAAGTTCTATAGCTAAAAGACGGAGGAGAATCGCTCAACTAGTGAGCATGTGCTCAGATTGTCTGGGTACTACAATCGCTTGAATCAAGTGGGAGTTAATCTTCCAGATAAGATAGTGATTGACAGAATTCTCTAGTCACCATCACCAAGTTAGTAGAACTTCGTGATGAACTATAATATGCAAAGGGATAACGGAAACAACTCCCAAGCTCTTCGTGATGCTGAAATCAACGAAGGTAGAAATCAAGAAAAACATCAAGTGTTGATGGTTGACAAGATCACTAGTTTCAAGAAAAGAGCAGAGGGAAGAAGGGGAGCTTCAAGAAGAACAGCAAGCAAGTTGCTGCTCAAGTGAAGAAGCCCAAGTCTGGTCCTAAGCCTGAGACTAAGTGCTTCTACTGCAAAGGGACTGGTCACTGGAAGCGGATCTACCCCAAGTGATTGGCGGAGAAGAAGGATGGCAAAGTGAACATAAGTATATTTGATATACATGTTATTGATGTGTAATTTGCTAGTGTTTATAGCAACCCCTCAGTATTTGATACTAGTTCAGTTGCTAAGATTAGTAACTCGAAACGGGAGTTGCAGAATAAACAGAGACTAGTTAAGGGTGAAGTGACGATGTGTGTTGGAAGTGGTTCCAAGATTAATATGATCATCGTCGCACACTCCCTATACTTTCGGGATTAGTGTTGAACCTGAATAAGTGTTATTTGGTGTTTGCGTTGAGCATGAATATGATTTGATCATGTTTATTGTAATATGGTTATTCATTTAAGTAAGAGAATAAATTGTTGTTCTGTTTACATGAATGAAACCTTATATGGTTACACACCCAATGAAAATAGTTCGTTGGATCTCGATCGTAGTGATACACATAATCATAATATTGAAACCAAAAGATGCAAAGTTAATAATGATAAGTGCAACTTGTTTGTAGCACTGCCGTTTAGGTCATGTTGGTGTAAAGCGCATGAAGAAACTCCATACTGACGGGCTTTTGGAATCACTTGATTATGAATCAGTTGATGCTTGCGAACCATGCCTCATGGGCAAGATGACTAAGACTCTGTTCTTCGGAACAATGAAGCGAGCAATAGATTTGTTGGAAATCATACATACTGATGTATGTGGTCCGATGAATATTGAGGCTCGCGACAGGTATCATTATTTTCTGATCTTCACAGATGATTTGAGCAGATATGAGTATATCTACTTGATGAAACATAAGTCTGAAACATTTGAAAAGTTCAAAGAATTTCAGAGTGAAGTGAAAAATCATCGTAACAAGAAAATAAAGTTTCTACGATCTGATCGTAGAGAAGAGTATTTGAGTTACGAGTTTGGCCTTCAGTTAAAAACAATGTGAAATAGTTTCACTACTCATGCCACCTAGAACACCACAATGTAATGGTGTGTCCGAACGTCATAACCGTACTTTATTAGATATGGTGCGATCTATGATGTCTCTTACCAATCTACCACTATTATTTTGGAGTTATGCATTAGAGACAGCTGCATTCACGTTAAATAGGGCACCATCTAAATCCGTTGAGACGACACCGTGTGAACTATGGTTTGGCAAGAAACCTAAGCTGTCGTTTCTTAAATTGGGGTTGCGATGCTTATATGAAAAAGTTTCATCCTGATAAGCTCAAACCCAAATCGGAGAAGTAAATCTTCATAGGATATCCAAAGGAAACTATTGGATACACCTTCTATCATAGATCCGAAGGCAAGACTTTTGTTGCTAAATTCGGAAACTTTCTGGAGAAGGAGTTTCTCTCGAAAGAAGTGAGTGGGAGGAAAGTAGAACTTGACGAGGTAACTGTACCTGCTCCCTTATTGGAAAGTAGTATATCACAGAAAACTGTTTCTGTGACACCTACACCAGTTAGTGAGGAAGCTAATGATGATGATCATGAAACTTCAGAAGAAGATACTACTGAACCTCGTAGATCAACCAGAGTAAGATCCGCGCCAGAGTGGTACGGTAATCCTTTTCTGGAAGTCATGCTACTAGATCATGATGAACCTACGAACTATGAGGAAGCGATGGTGAGCCCAAATTCCGCGAAATGGTTTGAGGCCATGAAATCTGAGATATGATCCATGTATGAGAACGAAGTATGGACTTTGATGGATTTGCCCGATGATCGGCAAGCCATAGAAAATAAATGGATCTTCAAGAGGAAAATGGACGCTGGTAGTAGTGTTACTATCTACAAAGCTAGAATTGCCGCAAAAAGGTTTTTTCGACAAATTCAAGGTGTTGACTACGATGAGAGTTTCTCACTCGTATCTATGCTTAAGTCTGTTCGAATCATGTTAGCAATTGCCACATTTTATGAAATCTGGCAAATGGATAAACAAAACTGCATTCCTTAATGGATTTATTAAAGAAGAGTTGTATACGATGCAACTAGAAGGTTTTGTCGATCCTAAAGGTGTTAACAAAATATGCAAGCTCCAGCAATCCATCTATGGACTGGTACAAGCATCTCGGAGTTGGAATATACGCTTTGATAAGTTGATCAAAGCATATAGTTTTATACAGACTTGCGGTGAAGCCTGTATTTACAAGAAAGTGAGTGGGAGCACTACAGCATTTCTGATAAGTATATGTGTATGACATATTGTTGATCGGAAATAATGTAGAATTATTCTGTAAAGCATAAAGGAGTGTTTGAAAGGAGTTTTTCAAAGAAAGACTTTGGTGAAGCTGCTTACATATTGAGCTTCAAGATCTATAGAGATAGATCAAGACGCTTGATAAGTTTTTTCAATGAGTACATACCTTGACAAGATTTTGAAGTAGTTCAAAATGGAGCAGTCAAAGAAAGAGTTCTTGCCTGTATTACAAGGTGTGAAGTTGAGTAAGACTCAAAGCCCGACCACGGTAGAAGATAGAAAGAGAATGAAAGTCATTCCCTATGCCTCAGTCATAGGTTCTATAAAGTATGCCATGCTGTATACCAGATCTATTGTATGCCCTACCACTGAGTTTGGCAAGGGAGTACGATAGTGATCTAGGAGTAGATCACTGGACAGCTGTCAAAATTATCCTTAGTGGAATAAGGATATGTTTCTCGATTATGGAAGTGAAAAAAAAGGTTCGTCGTAAAGGGTTACGCCGATGCAAGTTTTGACACTAATCTAGATGACTCTAAGTCTCGGTCTAGATACATATTGAAAGTGGGAGCAATTAGCTAGAGTAGCTCCATGCAGAGCATTGTTGACATAGAAATTTGCAAAATACATGCGGATCTGAATGTGGCAGACCCGTTGACTAAGATTCTCTCACAAGCAAAACATGATCACACCTTAGTACTCCTTGGGTGTTAATCACATAGCGATGTGAACTAGATTACTGAATCTAGTAAACCCTTTGGGTGTTGGTCACATGGCGATGTGAACTATGGGTGTTAATCACATGATGATGTGAACTATCGATGTTAATCACATGGTGATGTGATCTAGATTATTGACTCTAGTGCAAGTGGGAGACTGAAGGAAATATGCCCTAGAGGCAATAATAAAGTTATTATTTATTTCCTTATTTCATGATAAATGTTTATTATTCATGCTAGAATTGTATTAACCGGAAAATAATACATGTGTGAATACATAGACAAACAGATTGTCACTAGTATGCCTCTACTTGACTAGCTCGTTAATCAAAGATGGTTATGTTTCCTAACCATGAACAATGAGTTGTTATTTGATTAACGAGGTCACATCATTAGTTGAATGATCTGATTGACATGACCCATTCCATTAGCTTAGCACACGATCATTTAGTATGTTGCTATTGCTTTCTTCATGACTTATACATGTTCCTATGACTATGAGATTATGCAACTCCCGTTTGCCGGAGGAACACTTTGGGTGCTACCAAACATCACAACGTAACTGGGTGATTATAAAGGAGCATTACAGGTGTCTCCAAAGGTAGATGTTGGGTTGGCGTATTTCGAGATTAGGTTTTGTCACTCCGATTGTCGGAGAGGTATCTCTGGGCCCTCTCGGCAATGCTCATCACCTAAGCCTTGCAAGCATGTAACTAATGCGTTAGTTATAAGATGAAGTATTATAGAACGAGTAAAGAGACTTGTCGATAACGAGATTGAACTAGGTATTGGATACCGACGATCGAATCTCGGACAAGTAACATACCGATGACAAAGGGAACAACGTATGTTGTTATGCGGTTTGACCGATAAAGATCTTCGTAGAATATGTAGGAACCAATATGGGCATCTAGGTCCCGCTATTGGTTATTGACCAGAGATGTGTCTCAGTCATGTCTACATCGTTCTCGAACCATAGGGTCCGCACGCTTAAGGTTTCGATGACAGTTATATTATGAGTTTATGTATTTTGATGTACCGAAGGTTGTTCGGAGTCCCGGATATGATTACGGACATGACGAGGAGTCTCGAAATGGTCGAGACATAAAGATTGATATATTGGACGGATATATTTGGACACCGGAAAGGTTCCGGAGAAGTTTGGAGCCCCGGGAGGTTACCGGAACCCCCCGGGAGGTATATGGGCCTTATTGGGCCCATGTAGGAGGAAGAGAGAAGGAGCAAGGGAAGGGGGCGCGCCACCCCAAGCCCAATCCGAATTGGGGAGGGGGGCCGGCCCCCCCTTTCCTTTCTCCTTCCCCCTCTTCCTATTACTACTACTAGTACTACTTCCTAATACTAGTACTCTTTCCTTCCCCCTCCAAATAAGATAAGGAAAAGAGAGGGAAACCTACTTGGAGTAGGTTTCCCCCTCCTTATGGCGCGCCCCCCTAGGGCCGGCCACCTCCTCCCTCCCTCCTTTATATACGGGGGTAGGGGGGCATCCTAGAACACACAAGTTGATCATTGATCGTTCCTTAGCCGTGTGCGGTGCCCCCCTCCACGATATTACACCTCGGTCATATTGTAGTGGTGCTTAGGCGAAGCCCTGCAACAGGAGAACATCAAGATCGTCACCACGCCGTCGTGCTGACGGAACTCCCCCTCGGCGCCTCTGCTGGATCGGAGATCGAGGGTGCGTCATCGAGCTGTACGCGTGTCAAGAACTCGGAGGTGCCGGAGTAACGGTACTTGGATCGGTTGAACCGGAGGACGTACGACTACTTCCTCTACGTTGCGTCAACGCTTCCGCTTCGGTCTACGAGGGTACGTAGAAAACACTCTCCCCTCGTTGCTATATCATCACCATGATCTTGCGTGTGCGTAGGAATTTTTTTGAAATTACTACGTTCCCCAACAATGTTCCCACTGTGCTCCTTACGAGCGGTCACTAGGATTGGCTCCGACCACGTCCCCCTGTTGTTTGCGTCAGGGGAAGGGTCCCCACTGAGATCTAGACGCTTCTATTTCGAATCATCGTGGCTCCTGCAGCCGGGGTTCGTCGAGATGGTTCAGGACCGTTGGGTGCAGGCTACTCTAACCCCGCCTCGGTCCTTCTGTGCCACAGACGTTTGGCATCACTGCTCTAAAGTCATCCGCCAGTTTATGCGGGGTTGGGGCGCCAACCTGGGTGCTGCCCTGAGATCCCGCAAAGGGGCGCTCCTTGACCAGATTAAGGCCTTGGACGAGACTGCTGATTCAGTCAGTCTGTCGGCAGATGAATGGTTGCGCGATACGCCCTTGAAGCCTCCCTTATGGAGATTTTCAAGGGGGAGGAA
>NC_041385.1:800519772-800527763 GCF_002162155.2 Triticum dicoccoides
CCAAGCGATCGTGAATGGGCGTCGCAGGAAGTGCTCCATCCCGTGCCTTTGGGAAGGGAACACCCTTCTCGAACACCTGGATGAGATTAGGACCCACATTTACTCCTTCTATAAGAGGCTCTTCTCGGCAGAACCCCGTGGTGGGATCTCCGTGGCGGATGATTTCTGGCCCCTTGCGGGTAGGGTATCTGACATAGAGAATGCGGAACTGACTATCCCTTTCTCGCCGGAAGAGGTGGGGCGGGCGATCGCCTCGATGAAGGCTGGGTCGGCACCGGGCCTGGATGGCTTGCCGGTTGCCTTCTTCCAGAAGTTCTGGAATGTCCTAAAACCGGTGATCATGCCAATGTTTCATGAATTTTACATCGGCACATTTGACATGGCGCACATAAACTTCGGTGTTATCACCCTGATCCCCAAAGTAGTTGGGGCGACGGACATTCGCCAATTCAGGCCTATCACAGTTATCAACGTCCTGGAGCGCATCTTCTCTAAAGTATGCGCGTCTAGACTCGCGCCTATTGCTGAGAGGATGAATCACCCACTCCAGACAGCATTCCTGAAAGGGAGAAGAATCCATGACGGGATACTCTCCCTCCACGAGATTGTCCACGAGGTGCGATCGCGTGGGCTGAAGGGTGTATTTTTGAAGCTGGACTTCCAGAAAGCATATGATCGGCTTGACTGGGATTTGTTGCGCCTTGTCATGCAGCGTAGGGGCTTTGAGGACAGATGGTGCAACTGGATTATGCAATTGGTACGGTCTAGCAAGACTGCGATAAACATTAACGGAGAGGTGGGACCTTTCTTTGCGGCATCAGCGGGGGTGAAGCAAGGGGATCCGATATCCCTCCTTCTCTTCAACCTTGCCGTGGACGCGTTGGCAGGTATCCTGGACAAGGCTAGGCATGCCGGCCACATCTCGGGGTGGTCGGCCACCTCATTCCAGGAGGGGGGGGGGTCACTCACCTTCAGTACGCTGATGACACCATGATTATGGTGGAAGGCTCTGCCCTTGACATAGTTAACATTAAGTTCCTACTCCTCTACTTTGAGGCTATGTCGGGACTCAAGATTAACTTTGACAAGAGCGAGGTCATCGTTCTAGGTTACCCTGCTGAGGACCAATAGAGGATTGCGGATAATCTCAATTGCAGGCTAACATCCTTCCCCATTACATACTTGGGGATGCCGTTGGCAGACTCAAAGATCCTGACAAGTGCATTCGACCCGCTAGTGGGACGAGTGGCCTCTCGGGCTGAGCCCTAGCGAGGACGGTTTACCTCCAAGGGGAGTAAAGCGGTCCTGATTAGCTCGAACCTTGCGAGCCTCCAAATGTTTATGATGGGGCTGTACATTCTTCCGGAAGGCGTCCATAGTGCCTTCGATAAGGACCTCGCTAGGTTCTTTTGGCAGGCAGCCAATGGCCGCCAAAAATACCACATGGTAAAATGGACGGATATCTGCATGCCTAAGGACCGTGGTGGTCTGGGCATCATTGCCTCCCGCCGCATGAACGTGGCCCTCATGCTGAGATGGGTCTGGCGGATTCTACGCGGCGAGGGAGGGTTATGGCTGCAGCTCATTCAGGCAAAATACCTTAGGGGAGAACCGCTCTTGGCTTGCTCCCGGACAGATGGCTCACAATTCTGGCGAGCCATCCAAAGGATCAAGGAGGACATCCGCTTAGGGATTTCCTTCTCCTTAGGGAACGGGCACGGGATCCAATTCTGGCTGGATCCCTGGCTCGGCATGGAGCCATTACGCGTCGCCTTCCCTGTCCTATTCTCGATTTGTGTAGATCCGTCTGTTCTTGTGGCCACAGCCTTCCAAGATGGACAATGGAACCTTGAGTTCCGTCGCTCGTTCGGACCGGCCAAGATTAATGCCTGGACTACATTGCGGGCCGCCCTGCCACTCGTGCTCCCGGATCATCCGGACACAGTTTCATGGCGGCACACGCCGACAGCGGAGTTCTCAGTGGGCACGGCCTACCAGGCCCTTTGCCCGCCGACAACTCACCCCTGGCTTGTCCCTCTATGGAAAGCCCCCGTCCCATTAAAGATTAAGATTTTTGTTTGGCAACTTCTACGAGATCGTCTCCCCTCGGGGACAGAGATACTTAAGCGGCACGGACCTGGGGATGGTATTTGCCCCATCTGTGCAGTACCGGAGACTGGGACACATATTCTCTTCTCTTGTACGGCAGCGAGGGTATTATGAACTTTCATCCGCGAGGCGTTGGGGCCTGACTGGGAGGCCCTAAATCTTGCGGAGTTCCTGCAGCTTTGAGCTATACAGCCTGCATGACATCGCCGCCTATTTTGGCTTATTTTTGCGGCAATGTCGTGGACTCTTTGGACGACTAGGAATAAGATGGTGATTGAGAAGGTTTTCCCGAAGAAGGCTTCTGACTCCTTCAAATTCCTTGCTTTCTTGCAGCACTGGCACCCGCTCTCGAGGCAGCGTGATCGTGATCGCCTTGGCTTGATGATGGATGCGCTTTTGGCCTCGGCGCGTCGGCTGTCGTCCTCGTAGGGCCGCTCGGCGGTAGCCACTAGGTGGCTTTTTCTTTATATTTCTCCTATGCTTTCTTGGGCTTATTTGTGCTGTGGCCCCAGCCGTTTCCTGTTGGTTGCTGTTCAAACTTGGATCATGTGGACCGTTGCTTTATTTATAAAGGGAAACGTTTGGGCGCGGTGCACCGGCCGAACTTTCGGCCGGTTCGCTCGCCACGCTGGCCCAACGCACGATACGTAGTGGTTCCCGCATGCCCCGCCTCCATCCCCTACCTTCAGCCCTCACGCCCGCATCCCCTCCCCCTCCCTGGGCTGCCACGGGGGCCACCACGAGCTCCATCGCCGGCGGCCAGGCGCTCCCTCGCGCACCCGCTATGGCTGCCTGCTGCCATGGCCAGATCCATCCCCTACCTACATCCTTCACACGCGCACATCCCCTCCCCCTCTCCTATCGGGCTGCGACTAGGCCACCACAGGCTCCATCGACGACGGTCAGGCGCTCCCTCGCCGGCCGCCATGGCTGCTTACCACCATGGCCGGATCCATCCGCGTATACAAGTGTTGCAACTGTCACCTAGAAAAGCTTCAACAGCTATTGAAAAAAGCTTCAACCATAGACACAGAAAGCTTTAATGGCACTTCATAACAAGGGGAAGCTGCAACCGTAGTTGGATTTTGCTACTACCGACTAAGCTTTTTGCTACATCCACCAGGCGGAGCTGCGACCTCGCGACGACGACAACGATGATTTTTGCTGCAACCGTACTAGATTTTTGCTACTACCGCTGAAGTTTTTGCTACATCCATGTAAGGCGGAGTTGCGACCTCGCGAAGACGGCGACGGTGTTTGATTTTTGCTGCAACAGTAGTTTTTATTTGCAACTACGGGTGAAGTTTTTTGCTACATCCATTCAAAATGGCGTTGATTGACTGACGGCCGCCATCGACATAATTCCTGCAGCGAGCATCAATGGCGAGGGGCGGCGGCCGAGCTACAACCGCCGCCGTCAAGAGCTGCAACGCAGGTGGAGTTGTTGCATGGGGACCGGCGACGAGGACGGCCGGCGACGGCGAGGACCGACGACGAGGACAGTCGGCGAGGACCAACGACGAGGACGGTCGGCGAGGGCGGGATCCGGCGGCGACGAGGAAGACCGGCGAGGGTGGGGACCGACGACCACCGGAGGGGACAGGAGGCGCGGCCCCGCGCTGCCCCGAACAGGACTGCCCGAGGAAGAAGAAAGAGAGCAGGGGGTGATTCGTTTTATTTTTACTTGGATCCAATCGAACGGCTGTGCGCACATGGCATCGGGCGGTTGCGGTGCGACCGGCCGAAACTTTCGGCCCGCGCACCGGCGCAGAATGCTGCCCATTTATAAAGCGGGGTGAAAGTCTATTTTGAGGATTTTTGTGAGACATATACGAGAACCTACTCTGAAATTGGACCTTTCACTCCTCTAGCTATGTATCACGGCCAGGCCCGGGCCGGGTGGCCACATACGGCAAATTAAGACGCCGCGTTCCTGTCTCGTCGCGATTGCTGCCGGTTACCCATCACACGTACATGCGTGGCCGGGCACGCAACTTAAGTCAGAAGAAGCATGGGTGCACCACTTGACGTATGCTCGCAAACCCTTTGACCCGCCGGATTGGAACGGCTCGCACCGGAGATCTGGCGATCGAGTCGCCGGCATAGTGGACTCATCGTCGTCGAGGACGGCGCACGTTACGTCGCGAGGTCGGCGCGTGAGCAGATGGATGATGCGTAAGCCGGCATGGCTGGAGGCATATGGATCACAAATTCATAACTGCTTCCATCTTTTTATTATCATACGCGTGCATGGTTGCACTCTTCCATGGTATAGTAGTATAAGATGAAGATGCATGGTTGCACTCTTCCAATGTACATGTACGTGTCGTTACACTTGCATGCCGCATTTTGCAGCTTATTTAGGATGAAGATGTAGGTATAGTAGTATAAGATAGCTACTATTTGAACTAGATGTTGTAGGCCGGCGACTTGTCCGGGTTGAAGAGCCCGAAGCTCCTCTCCGTGGCGTCCCCGGTCTTCTGGTTCTCGTTGAACATGGCGAAGATGTACGTCTCCAGCGCCTCCCGCTTCTTGGGCGTGCCCCCGCCGACGTGGTTGATCAGCCCCTGGTTGTACGTCCGTGCGTTGTCCGCCGACGCCGCGAACCCGCCCGCCGACGGCCACCCGCTCTCGGAAATCACCACCTTCACGCCCGGTGCGCCGGCCTTCTCCAGCGCCGCGTACACGGCGTCCACCATCGCGTCGAACAGGCTTGTGTATGTCAACCCGTTGTTCTGGTCACGCACGCTGGTGCCCGGCTGGAACGTCGCGTAGTTCAGGCTGATGTCCCGCGGGTTGTCGCGGTACGCGAAGTAGGGGTACACGTTGGCCAGCAGCGGCGCGCCGGTGCTCGCCAGGAGCCGGGCCACGTCCGTCATGTACGACTGCGCGAACACGCCGGCGGAGGGCGGGAAGGAGTTGGCCACCGCGTCGAACCGGATCGAGGTCGACACCTTGATGGCGCGAGGCCCGCTGCGGAGAGGGCCGCGTTGAGGTTCCGTATGGCCGGGACGATGCTCTGCGTGGCGCCGCCCTGCACCTCGTTGCCGGCGGCGATGTACTTGATGTTCACGGCCGGGTAGTAGGGCCGCAGGTTGTTCTGGACCCAGGACGCCGCGTTGGAGGTGCTGGCGGCAATGTTGGAGAGCTGGTCGTTGCCGATGTCGAGGATGAGGCTGATGCCGGAGTTGCGGAGCGCCGAGAGGGCCTGCCCGTCGGCGAAGTAGATGCGCATGCCGTTGATGCCCCTGGACCTGTAGAGCTGCACCACGTCGCTCCGGGAGGGGAGGTTGTTGCCGATCACGCCGTAGCACACGCCGATGGATTGCACACCTGCATGCATGCGGGTAAGAGTGGCATTCGGCCGTTTAGCTGTCGTGAGCGTTGATGTGAATGGCTATACATGTGAAAGGTGGGGTAGGCATGTTAACTTATCTCCGTTCACCACTATAAGATGTTTGCATATTTTAATATAGGCTACATATTAAGGATTAAAATAAATGAACAAACACATTAAAGCGTATCTATATACATTTAATTTATAAGAAATTAGAACATTTTATAATAGTGAACGAGGGAGTATTTTACAAGAATTTCTCTGCACTGCATTCTTTTTTTGAACCAAAACGTTTGCGTCCCTCATATTTCTTAAAAACCTTAGGACGAGATGAACTCTTCAAAAAAACAAGATGAATTCTTTAGTGTTTCCGTGGATTTGCTTTGTCTCGTAAACACACTGACAGTAGGTGCATCCGTGCATGCATGCAAAGGAGATACTCCCTCCGAGTTACTAAATATAAGCCTTTCTAAAAATTCCCATGTGAACTAGTTACAGAGCAAAATAAATGAAACCACACTCTAAAATATCTCTATATACATCCGTATGTATTTTGTAGTGGAATCTTTAAAAAAAAATATTTAGGAACGTAGGAAGTAGAAAATAAGAACATGAGAGAATGTACGTACTCGTAGGAACAGCAGCCAACGCTCCCATGAAGAGAGCAACAGCAAACATGGAAGCAACATCCTTCCTAGCCATTGTTGTAGCTCTCTGTATCTGCTGCTCTTCAGTGTGCCTATGCAGCTGCACCACGACCCCCTTTTATAGAGGTTCTCAGCCCGCTTGCGTACGTGGTCGAGTTGCGCCCTGCCTACTTTAATCAGCGTAACTACTTTGACTCCGGCGTAGTACGTATCGTGCATGCCAATGGACGTCACTCTCCGGTGCGGCTGCGGCCTAACCCGTCGTCTCCTTCCGCCTTTCTTCCACGGAAAACTCCGGGGCTTGTGGAAACTCGACCCATTTTTCTCGATGGTGTACTTGAGCTAGCTGGCCATGCTCTGCCCTGCTCATTAACAGGTTGGTGTGGATGCTCAGTACACCAGTATACACCTAAAGTGTCTAGTGCCATTATATATGCTCCCATTTTTTCCTCTAGAAAAACAAAATAGCTTTGTTTTCTATATACGTTCCATGGAAATCCTCGCCTCCCAGCAGTGACTAGTTTATTTCTTCTGACGTATATCCACTCCCCATTGGCTAATTTCTTGCATGCGTATGTGTATGGTTACGGGTATATATGCTGCGTATCTTGACCAATACGTACGTACGTGGAACGATATACATCCGGTATGGGGTGCTAACGGGTTGGAACGGCGGCTTGTACCGTAGTGACTTTTCACACATGAATGTGCCAAATTCATTCTTTTGTCAGGTCACTAGTAGAATACACTATAGTTTGAGTGGTTCAGACGGTACATCTACGTGGGTGTCCCCTATTCCCATGGCGCTAGGACTAGGATGGTTCGTACGTTCATGGGTCTACACAGTATTCTGTACTTTTTTTTTTAAAAAAAAGGACGAGGCCCGGCGTTAAATCAATGAGGCCCTTACAGACCGATAGGCCACGAAATCAACACAAAACAGAAAAAGAACAAAGCAGCACAACAGCTCAAGATACAACACACAAGAAACACCTAAACCGCCGCAGCCACAAACGTGTAGAAGAGGAGGGAGACCATGGAGGGTGATCCAACGCCGCAGGAAGCCCGTTTGTCGTCAAGACCCAGAGAGCACACACGGTTGGCACGCCCTCTAACTCTGCCTCCGAAGAGGGCACACCCCGCCCTCTCGCCCTGGCTCGTAGGGCTCTGCGCCGTCGGAAGGCGGAGATGCTCCACCCAAGCACAAATGGGCATGGCACAACCGGTGG
This sequence comes from Triticum dicoccoides, assembly GCF_002162155.2. Taxonomy (NCBI): domain Eukaryota; kingdom Viridiplantae; phylum Streptophyta; class Magnoliopsida; order Poales; family Poaceae; genus Triticum; species Triticum dicoccoides. Next base: position 800,527,095 of record NC_041385.1, read on the forward strand.
CCTAGAGGGATGAAGACAGGAACGAGTGCCTCAACTCGCAGAGCCACTACCCACAGGCACCACTCGCCGTCGACACAAATTGCAGCAAAGGCACAAGCTGTCAAACCAGAGGCCAAGAAGAGGCCGGGAAAATGGCATCCACCCCTGCAACTGGAGTGTTGCCTCATGAAGAACACCGGCCGCCATGGCGGCCAAACATCCGCCCAGCAGAGCCTGCCCCCCATTGTCCAAAGGCGGCACCCTCAAGAAGGTGACGACGCAGGAGCGCCGCCGTCGCCCCAATGGATTTATGGTTTTCACCAGGGACACATGAGGAAGGGAAAGGGATGGACCTCGGTGTCGCCCTCAAGAGGGAAAACGCGCCCGCAGCGCCGTCGATGTCGTGGCCGTCACCGCCAGCCAAGGGTTTCCCCCGATCTGCTCCCTCGACCCTAAGCACACCACCCCGCCTGCAAGCCCGACAAACCAGAGGACGCCGGAGTCCTGAGCGGATGGGGATCGTCGGGCCGCGCGCGGAGAAGTCGCCCTCTTCAGATCTGGTGCAGAGAGCCGGCGGAGACGGCTCTCGCACCGGGCCCCCAACCGCCGCCACCTCGTCGCCCGCGCGACCAAGGGAGCGTCTCCGTGTGCCGGCGACTGCCGCCTGCTGCCGGGCACGAGTCGCCCTCG
>NC_041385.1:800528054-800548902 GCF_002162155.2 Triticum dicoccoides
GCCACCTTCCTCGGCAGTCGCACGGCCTGGCCGGCCACCCCTCATGCAGCGGCGAGACGGGTGCATCCTGTTCATGGCTTCCACAAGACCACAATGAATTGCACCCATGTACCAATAGAAATTCTTGAGACTTGTGCAAGTAGTTTATCACCTCTTTGGAACGTGGAACATACGGAAGAAGGATCATAATTCTTACTGCAAGATCTACAAACGAACTTGTTATTTAAATTAGACATGCTCCATCTTATAGATAACCGTGTATGGCTTTAAGGCCTTGGAGGCGCAGTGGATCCCGGTCTTTGCCGGTTGAAGGGCTTCTACTTTGTTCGTATTATTATTTTTGTTTAGGATTTGTGTCCTGCTCAGAAAGACAGGAAGGCAAGGCGGCTGCAGCGACGCCCTGAAGATGGAATAAGTTTCTCTCCACCTAGCCCCCGTCCCAATGAACATGTGGAGTTGTGTCTTCAACGGATCACATGAGATTCTGTCAGGTTTTTGTCCCCGGTAGATCTGCTTGGATTAGGTCTTCGTTCCTCTATGTTCATGTGTCAGTAGGTTGGATCCTTTCGATATACGCTTCTCTTCGACTATGATTGATGTTCTCGTGCACTGGTTCTTTAGGGTCTTAGCACGATGACTTCCCAACTATCTACTGAAACAAGGTTTGTCCGGCTCCGGCAAAGGACGGACAATGACCGTGATGCCCCTTCAGCTCGCTATACTGCTTGTAGCCGCCATGGTCTACAAACATTAATGTAATTTTTGTTACTTCTATTGTTCTTTGTATAGACATGATGCTTGCTAACTAGATTGAAAGTTTTCTTGAAAAAAGTGTAATCGGTCGAACGATACAACATAATACCAAAAAAGGCTTTTGCCCCGCTTTATGTATAAAGCACCGATCCATAAGCATCAAGATACAAACTCATGCCACCACCGCACATGACACACACACACCCAAGGCAATATACAAAGGTGCCGAGCAACGTCACACCACCCAACGACTACCAAGCCTCTACACATGCGCGAGGAAGAACCGCTTGGAGCCAACGGAGACCTCCAATTCTTCGAGGAGAGGTGAGACGGAACATGGACTCCAAGATGGTGCCTCCTAGAAGGGAACAACCATTGATAGCCGCCACCATCCGATCCCAAAGATTGAGTTTTCGCCCGGAGCAACTTGAAGGACTAAGGACACCGTGACGGAGCCTTCATGAAGGATACTGTGTCCATGGCCGCCGCCCCTGTAGGCCAATACAAGATTGGGCAAGTGATGTACCCGGCACGCCCACTCCTCCGACGCGTCCTAGCTCCAACAACCACTAGCGACAACCCACCCGTGTGGCCATGGCCGCTCGCCCGCACCCGAGGCGCAAGTTCCACCCACGAACGTCGTGCCTCTTGCTGTCGCCCTGCATAAAGACACGCCCAAGACCGACCAAAGTGACCCGCTTTGGGCCAAATGGCGCACTTAACCGAAGGGACCGCAGCATACGTCCCGCTTCAAACAACGACGGAGCCACGTCATCCCACAAATAGCCGGGGAACGAGGGAAGAGGGAGAGCAGACGCATCCGGGCTGGCACACCCTTGTGTTAGCGACGGTTTTTCCCGAGCTCGTCGGCTCCTCCCATCCATCCAACCTTCTTCACCACCGGACACCTCCTGTGTCGCCCCAACTCGACGGCGAACGCACCACCACACGAAGCCACCAACTCACACCCACCCACTGGCAAGGAGAGATCCCAAGAACCACCACCAATCGCGAAGGAAGCTCAGCGAGGAGCCCATCTGCGCTGCCTACTGTCGTCCAGCCCCCAGATCCCTGCCGGCCAGCCCACTTGGCCAGTCACTGCTACGTCACACCACCACCACCATGGCCATGGCAGGGGCAGAGACCTGCAGCCCGTGCCGCCTTCGGCATGGGCCGCCAGGCCCCAGATCTGGCCCCGACCTCGCCAACCCTGGCGACCAAGGCATGCTCGCTGCCGCCGCGCCGCCAAACACACCACGGCGCACCGCCACCGTCGACCAGCCCCGGCAAGCCACCGTGCTGTTGTGCCCGACACCTAGCGCAACACCCAGGCCTGGGTGAGCGCCCCCGCATCTTGCCACCCGAGCGTGGGGAAGAAGAGCACCCCGCCACCACCGGCATCGGCCGGGCTTCACCCAGTCATGTCCCTTGGCGGCGGTGAAGGAGGCGAGGAGGGATGTCCCGCCGACGGCTAGGGTTAGCCTCCGATGCACCTAGGGGTGCGTCGCAGGAGGAGATGGGTTTGTTGATCTTTCCCTCCTCCAACGATACAAGATATTTATGTAGCTGCCAAAATGAATTTGTATCATGGAGAATAGGAGTTGACAAATTCTTACCGAGTTGATGCACTTGTATTTCTGTTGGCCCTAAGTTATTGATAGAGTAGAACCTCATTTTGTTCTTCCTATGACCCAAAGAGGCCTTGACCCTCTCGCGAGTCAAGTGAAAATACAACAACCATGCAAAAACTTATGCCCTCAAACCTCAGCAAAACATAGTAAGTTGTTCTAATTAAGTTGATGCGCTGACAGAAATATCAGCAACACATAATAAGTTGTTGTAACTTGATGATCCAAAGCTTCTCTAGATAACAAAAGACTCACATAACTAATAAGATAATGAGGGACAGTAGATAAATAAAGGGAAAAGTATATTATTTCTCCCTGGATTTTTTTGGAAGTATAGAAATGGCCCCTGGATTTTTTTGGAAGGTCTTCTGTGTTGTGTCTTGTACACCAGGACGCCCGGCTCGAAAGGCATCCCCTTGATCGGGCGGACAAATACGGGTCGGAGAGGAAGCAACTTGTTTATTTCCCTCCACCAAGCGTTAGTTATGACAGCTACACCTTGAGCCTCGCCCCTCCCCCGCCTCTATAAGTTGGAGTGGCTAGAGCTAGTGCGAGTACATAGCAACATCACACATAGAGGCCTATTCATTGTCATCATTTCTAACAGTTCATCTCTCTTCAGAACTAGAGATCTCATTCGTCTTGAGATTTTTCCGTCCAAGTGTGTCGAGGTTTTCATCCTGTCTCTTCCCTCCTCCTTCTCTCTTCCTTTCCTTTTCTTGTTCTTGGATTATGGTTTAGGTTAGCCTCCCACTCTCTTTGTTTTTTATGTATGTTCATCTTGCACTGCATTTGCATTGTTAGTCATTTCTAAAAGTCCATCTCTCGCAGAGCTAGAGATCTCTCTGTTGGTTTTTTCATCAAGTGCATTTCTCATTCTCTCTTTTCCCTCCCCTCTCTCTACAATCCTTCTCCTTGTTCATAATTTTGGATTAATCCATCTTGTTTGCACACCTCAGAGATGCCAAAGCCGAAGAAAGCCTGATTCCTTCAAGCAGATAGTTCTGAAACTCGTACTGTTAGTACAAACTCCGCTTTCCCCCCCTCTTTCTGTGGATGCATTATTTATCCTCTTGACTTTGTTATTTGTTATTAATCAATGTAGATGCTTGAGGCAGACCAAGGATTCCATAACGAATTGAACCGGACGCAAGACAATCTCAGGAATACACGAAACAATGGGGCAAACATGACGATGGTAATTAGGTTGAGCCCAAAAATGCAATTTTTTTTATTTGGTTGAAACATACACTCTCTGCTTACTGTAAACTTTTTTACTACACCAATTTACTCCTGTGTTCATTTATTACTGGTTTTCCTTACAAAAAAATGTCAATCTATAACATTCAACCATTTAAAAATTAATTAGTGAGTATTTTTTAACATGTCCCAACTCTAACACTAAAATAACAGTTCAGATAACTCTATTGCATACATTCGATCTTAAGAGACATGCCATATGTACCTAATCTTTCTCCATTTTTATATGGTCTAACACACACTTTGTGCTTTCTACTCTATTGTTGCGTTGCTTTGTTAAATGAAATTTAGCAAAGTTAATTTGAGTGTTGCCATGAAATTGTCAACTAGTAGCATTTACTATTATTATATGAATTTTCACACTATACACCACATGGACATGCCAAACTTTTTATTTTTAGGGTATATTTGGAACAAAAACTGGGGTATTAATTAGGTACGCATGTTTTTCCTTGTCTTAAAAAGAAAGGAATATATTACTCCCTCCATTCTAAAATAATTGTCTCGACCTTAGTATAACTTTGTAGTAAACTTATTTTGGGATGGAGGGAGCATAAAAATTGCCATGGTCTTTTACATTTAAATCCTCACAATGCAATGCAATTGCATAAAGGTCCATATCAATTAGGAGCAACTTAAAATTACTTACATTATTTTTAATTATGCATGGCAAGTCCACCAACCATCTCCTTTTCAAACTGAGGTTCCAAAGGCCACAAACAATCAAAATATCTAACAAACCATCCATACTCCAACCATTTGGTGGTTTTTTGGGCAAAGCCAGAGAAGAGGCTTTCAATACCCACCCACAGATGTGATGTGATGCATCATGACCTATGGCTCCATGTAGATGTGGTGGGAATTCAACTACAATCCTAAAGCACATGTACAATGTAGGCCATCTTTTTGTACAGCAAAAAGCCTCAACCAAGAGTTTTAGCTAAGTTAATGACAACGAATGGTAGGGGCATAGAACTTCACAATCTTGTGAAGTAAACTTAGGGTGCTCCATGACTTCTCTTGATGGAAGGGAAATCCATAGCATTCATGCTGATGGTGGTATACATCCAGTGCATATGTTGATCAGATGGGCAAACAAGAAAGCTATCTAGTCCAAGTCGATCGAAACTAGAAAAATAATCTGGTCGGCCAACCCTACCAAAGCAGAGTAGCCTCATTGAGAGCACCAACGAATGGGAGGTGTATCAGATGGAAAGAGACCACACACCCAGCAACCATAAGTTATACTACCTCCATATATTGTTTACTATGGCTATGTCACCCTGTAACCGTAAGTTATACTACCCCCAACAACCATAATTTATTTTTCGAAAAGAGATCTACAACCCGTGTGCATAGAACCTCCTTTTCCATAAATCTTGAATATTAAGTTGCAAAAAATCTTATAATGTTTTTGTAGGACGTTTCTAAGTTTGACCCAAAGAAATAGAAGTACTTGCTTTTTTGGGGCAACACATAAAATTGATCATATATTATTTTTTTTGTGACAAATAATTGTATCATAAATTCTATCAAACATATTTCCAAAAATATAAAATTCTACACCTGCAGTAAAAGGACATGCCTACTTCCAATTTGGATCTTGGGCTAAACTACACATATATTTTTGGATATTTAGGTGTATTTTTGGATGTTAGGCTTGTATGATTGTTAAAATCCAATTAGTCCCCCTATGTTTTCCTAACAAACCCAAGTTCACTCCTATGGTATTACATAAATCTGATTGTAATATAAATTCATAACCACAAAAACTAGACCCATAAGAGAATGTTAGTGGTATAGTATTAATTGAAACCACTAACTCTTGTCTATCCAGACACATTTTATTTATTATACCATAGAGTAAGCAAATGTATTCTAACCTCTAACCGACAACATACATATATATTCATGCAGAAAGTCTTGGGTGGGTTTGTTAGAACCTTCTACTTTGATGAATAATCCAATGCTGATGTCATTAACGGCACAACACAAATTGAGTATGATATAGAAATGCTCAGAGAATACCCTATCACAGTAGTGGTCTTAGAGAATAAGGACAACTCTAGTGAGATTGGAGATGCAACCATTGGGCATACTAAAAAACTTTCTTGCTATGGTGGTGACTTAATTGTGCAAGCATATTTCAGTGTGTTTTCCCATAAAATCCATAAATATATAATGGCCTACGAGCGATTCACTCCATCCTCAATTCGGGGAATATGTAACCGGCCATTTTTTTCCGCTGATGGCCTACAATCTAGACTTGATAGAATATTGGCGAAAAAGAATGAGGTGCATTGTCTCATATAATTAATATGTTGACTAATGTCTAGACACCAGGTCTGGAGATAGCTGATTCATTCATGTGTTCTTTTGGGATCGTGCATGTCATTCATAGAACTTCTCTATTACGCGGCATGGTGCGAAATCAGACATGGTAGTCTCTCGAACCCTACCAGCTATGTGACTTGTCGTGGAGATATGAGGATAATTAATAAGGGGCGAGTTTTTCATGACCGATACGAAGCCGGCAAAGACATGGAGGATCTTATGAATCTTATATCTAGACTATTCCCTGACAGTTTACCTAAATACGAGTGGGTCAAACAATCTTCTGCTTTCAAAGACCATGATGTACTATTCTACCTTATCCCACAACACAGCTTCGCAGTACATGACAATGTAAAAAATTAATTAAATTAAATATGAAAGTTGTAGCCCTAATGCAAGAACTACCTTTACGATACAACAAAAGAAAGACTTCTATTACTACGTGTTCTTGATGTACCTACTCTTGGAATACTGTGTCCACATTAACTAATTAATATTTGGGTATGCATGCAGTGATCCAGCAACAGTCCATAATTTTCGTCGTATTGCCTTGGGGCACCCAATTTTATTGGGCACAATATTAGAAAAACTGGAATGCTTTGTAACTCTCCACCATCGCGTGACGGAGCTGGACGATGTTTGTTGGGAGAGAGCACGTTCTTAAATAAGATTCACCGTGACTACCCCTAGTTGAGACGGTTCTTATCTAGCGACCTCTTCCAGGACAAAGTGGGTAGCGAGTATGATTTCCGTTTTCGAAGACTTGTTCCGTGGAGCGATCTCTACTATCGCCTCTGCACATTCCGACAAGCCAGTAATTTGAAACTGACAGTAAACTATGACTATGGGACGCCATATGGGTATCTAGTGAATGAGTTCCTATATGACCTTCGATACAATGATTGGTCACCTAGGTATGGTGAACGATACATCTATATCAATATCATTAGGTTGGTTCATAACCTGATAAAGCATGGAGGTGAATACTGTGAGGTTTAAGCCACATGATTTATTTTTCCGATTCTTTGCTTCCCATTCTTTTCCAGATTCTAATAACTGAACTAGTACTTTCTATCAATATTGCAGCAATATGGGTATCTGAATAATCTCCTCACTTAGATCAAAACTCGTTTTAGCCATAACATGTGTGCTTGCTACACCCTCCTAAATATTAAGAAGGATTGGATTAATGAGACATCATCCGATCCATATGGATGTAAGATTTAAATAGATGTCTCCCATTCATATATAAGTGTTTTGCAAGTTCAAGTTGTACGTAGCTATCTAATTGTTGGTTTATCCAAGTGTCTATTTTTACACCTACAGAGATGATGTGAGATCAGGACGAGGAACTGGGCCGACCTCAACAGCAACCAGAGATTCTTTAAGTATGGATGCGAGATGGACGCTAGTGGCTTGAGCCATTAGGTTGGTCTCTTTGGTACTTATGCATCTTCGCTCAGTATCTTATCAGTGTTGGGTCGCTTGTATCGGATCCATGTGACCATGTATCGAACTAGTAGACCTCTAGTTATATATATCTAGCTTATGTGCGCTGAGCTAGATATATATATATAGTGATACATGGTCACACCTCTAGTTATATGTATATATAGTGATACATGGTCACATGGACCCGACACAAGCGACACAACGCTGATAAGGGTACTGAGTGAAGATGCACAAGTACCAAAGAGACCAACCTAACAGCTCAAGCCATTGCCATCCATCTCGCATCCATACTCAAAGAATCTCCGGTTGCTGTTGAGGTCGGGCTAGTTCCTCGTCCTGATCTCACATCATCTCTGTAGGTGTAAACATAGACACATGGATAAACCAACAATTATATAGCTACATACAACTGGAACTTGCAAAATACTTATATATGAATGAGAGACATCTATTTAAATCTTACATCCATATGGCTCAAACGACGTCTCACTGATCCAATCCTTCTTCATATTTAAGAGGGTGTAGCAAGCACACATATTATGGCTAAAACAAGTTTTGATCTCCGTGAAGAGATTATTCAGATTCCCAAATTGCTGAAATATTGATAGAGAGAGTACTAGTTTAGTTATTAGAATCTGGAAAAAAATGAAAAGCAAAAAATCAGAAAAATAAATCATGTGGCTTAGGTGTATACCTCACAGTATTCAGCTCCATGCTTTATCAGGTTCTGAACCAACCTAGTGTTACTGATATAGATGTATCGTTCAACATACCTAGGTGACCAATCATTGTATCGAAGGTCGTATAGGAACTCATTCATTGGATACCCATATGGAGGTCTCATAGTCATAGTTTACTTCTAGTTCCAAATAACTAGGGTGTCGAAATGCTAAGAGGCGGTAGTAGAGATCGTTCCATGGAACAAGTCTCCCCAAAAACATCATCCAGCTCCATCACAACCTGGTGGAGAGTTACAAAGAATTCTAGTTCTTCTTCTACAGTGCCCAATAAAATTGGGTGCCCCAAGGCAATACGAGGAAATTATGGACTGTTGCTGGGTCACTACTTGCATACCCAAATATTAATTAGTTACTGTGGACATAGTATTCCATGAGTAGATACATCAAGAACACATAGTAATAGAAGTCCTTCTCTTTTGTATCATAAAGGTAATAAAGTCTACCTACACTTGAGATAGTTCTTGCATTAGGGATACAACTTCCATATTTTATTTAATTAATTTTCCACATTGTCATGTACTGCTAAGCAATGTTGTGGGATATGGCAGAATAGTACCTCATGGTCTCTAAAAGACGAAGATTCTTGAGGGATACCCACTCGTATTTAGTCAAACTACCAGGGAATAGTCTAGATATAAGATTCATAAGATCCTCCATATCTTTTCTGGCTTCGTATCGGTCATGAAAAACTCGTCCCACATTAATTATCCTCAAATCTCCACGACAAGTCATGTAGCTGGTAGGGTTCGAGACACTACCATGTCTGATTTCGCATCGTGTCGCGTATGAATGACCTGCACGATCCCAAAAGAATATAAGAATGGATCAACTATCTCTAGACCTGATCTCTAGACATTAGTCAACATATTAAATGTATGAGGCAATGCACCTCATCCTTTTTCGCCAATATTATGTCATGTCTAGTTGTAGGCCATCAACAACAAAAAATGGTTGGTTGCATATTCCCCGAATTGAGGACGAAGTGAATCACTCGTAGACCACTATATATTTCTGGATTGTATGGGCAAACACACTAAACTATGCTTGCATAATTAAGTCAGCACCATAGCTAGAAAGTTTTCAGTATGCCCAAAAATTGCATCTCCAATCTCACTACAGTTATTCTTAATTATTCTCTAAGACCACTACTCTGATAGGGTATTCTGAACAGTTCTTGATCACTCAATTTGCATTGTGCCGTTAATGACATCAGCATTGGATTCTTCATCAAAGTAGAAGGTTCTAACAAACCCACCGAAGACTTTCTGCATGAATGCACATGTATGTTGTCCATTAGAGGTTAGAATACATTTACTTACTCTATGGAATAATAAATAAAATGTGTTTGGATAGACAAGAGTTAGTGGTTTCAATTAATACTATACAACTAACATTCTCTTACATACATCTAAGTAAGAATAATTGGATCTAGCAGAAATTTTGGTCTAGTTTTTATGGTTATGAATTTATATTACAATTAGATTTATGTAATATCATAACAGTGAACTTGGATTTGTTAGGAAAACATAGGAGAACTAATTGGCTTTTAACTATTCAACAAGCCTAACACTCAAAAATACACCTAAATATCAAAAAATATGTGTAGTTTAGCCCAAGATCCGAATTGGAAGTACGCATGGCCTTTTACTTCAGGTATAGAATTTTATATTTTTTGAAATATGTTTGATGGAATTTATGATAGATTTATTTGGACAAAAAAGAATTTATGATCAATATTATGTGTTGCCCCCCAAAAAGGCAAGTACTTCTATTTCTTTGGGTCAAACTTAGAAACGACCTACATAAACATTATAAGGTTTTTTTGCAACTTAATATGAAAGATTTTTGGAAAAGGAGGATCTATGGACACAGGTTGTAGATCTCTTTTCCAAAAATAAATTATGGTTGCTAGGGGTAGTATAACTTATGGTTACATGGTGACACAGCGATAGTAAACAAGACATGGAGGTAGTATAACTTATGGTTGTTGGGGACGTGGTCTCTTTGCATCCAATACACCTCCCATTCGTTGCTGCTCTCAATCAGGCTGCTCTGCTTTGGTAGGGTTGCCTGACCGGATTATTTTTCTAGTTTGAATCGAGCTTTCTTGTTTCCATATCTGATCAACACATGCACTGGATGTATACCACCAGCATCATGAATGCTATGAAGTTCCCTTTCCATCAAGAGAGGTCATGGAGCACCCTAAGTTTTCTTCACGAGACTGTGAAGTTCTATGCCCCTACCATTCGTTGTCATTAACTTAGCTAAAACTCTTGGTTGATAAGGCTTTTTGCTGTACAAAAAGAAGGCCTACATGGTACATGTGTTTCAGGATTGTAGTTTAATTCCCACCACATCTACATGGAGCCATAGGCCATGGCGCATCACATCACATCTGTGGGTGGGTACTGAAAGCCTCTTCTCTGACTTTGCCCAAAAAACCACCAAACGGTTGGAGTATGGATGGTTTGCGAGATATTTGGATGGTTTGTGGCCTTTGGGTCCTCGGTTTGAAAAAGAAATGATTGGTGGGCTTGCCATGCCCAATTAAAGAATATGTAAGTAATTTTAAGTTGCTCCTAAGTGATATGGACCTTTATGCAATTGCATTGCATTGTGAGGGTCTAAATGTAAAAGAACAAGGCAATTATTATGCTCCCTCCATCCCAAAATAAGTTTAGTACAAAGTTGTACTAAGGTTCAGACAATCTTTTTATGATGGAGGAAGTAATATATTCCTTTCCTTTTAAGAAAAGGAAAAACATACGTACCTAATTAATACCCCAGTTTTAGTTCCAAATATATCCTAAAAATAAAAAGTTTGTCACGTCCATGTGGTGTAGTGTGAAAATTCATATAATAATAGTAAATGCTACTAGTTGACAATTTCATGGCAACACTCAAATCAACTTTGCTAAATTTCTTTTAACAAAGCAACACAACCATAGAGTACAAAGCACAAAGTGTGTGTCAGACCATATAAAAAGAGAGAAAGATTAGGTACATATGGCATGTGTGTTAAGGTCAAATGCATACAATAGAGTTATTCGAATCATTAGTTTAGTGTTAGAGGTTGATCATGTTAAAAATACTCACTAATTGATTTTTAAATGGTTGAGTGTTATAAATTGGCATATTTTTTGTAAGGAAAACCAATAATAAATGAACATAGGAGTAAATTGGTGAAGTAAAAAAGTTTACAATAAGCATAGAGCGTATGTTCATTTAGATTAATTGATAACAAATAACAAAGTCAAGAGGATAAATAATGCATCCACATAAAGTGGGGGTGAAAGCGGAGTTTGTACTAACAGTACGATTTTCAGAACTATCTGCTTGAAGAAACCAGGCTTTCTTCGGCTTTGGCATATCTGAGGTGTGCAAACAAGATGGATTAATCCAAAATTATGAACAAGAAAAAGGATTGTAGAGAGAGAGAGGGGAGGGAAAAGAGAGGATGAGAAACACACTTGATGAAAAAACCAACAGAGAGATCTCTAGCTCTGTGAGAGATGGACTTTTAGAGATGACTAACAATGCAAATGCAGTGCAAGATGAACATACATAAAAAAACAAAGAGAGTGGGAGGCTAACCTAAACCATAATCCAAGAACAAGAAAAGGAAAGGAAGAGAGAAGGAGGAGGGAAGATAGAGGATGAAAACCTCGACACACTTGGATGAAAAGATCTCAACACGAACAAAATATCTAGATCTGCAAGAGAGAAGAACTGTTAGAAATGACGACAATGTATTGCAAGAAATAGAGAGGGACGCTAACCCTAAACAATAAGCAGCCCTTTGTGCATGCTGTTGCTGTGTGCTCGCACTAGCACTAGCCACTCCAACTTATAGAGGGCGGGGGAGTGGCAAGGCTCAAGGTGGGGGTTAGCTTTCATAACTAACGTTTGGTCATATTAGAAAGATAGTGAGAGAGAGAGAGCACGCTGTAGGGTGGAGGGAAATAAACAAGCTGCTTCCTTTGTGATGTCTTATGTGTCGTGTGTGCCATACCATCGGTAGTTGGTTCCTTCTTAACACGGGCTGTTAACGCCTTCTTTGCGCATGTCCTTCTATCAGTAGCCGTGTGTGCCATACCTGCTCTTCCATCAGGGGAACGATGAATGCTCTCTTGCCGAAGTAGACGAACAATTACTGTGAAACTTTCTTCCTTAACCTTTGATATTGGCTGAAAGAGGCAGATATCTCCCTCTTGAACACAATTTTCATGGACAAATTTTCCCAAATAAAGGTTGCTCCTACCTGCATTATCACGCAAGCCTGATTTCCTGACATAAAATCTGCACTTCCATTCCTTGTTCTTACAAGGCAGCTGGAGTATGATATTTGTAGCTTCACATGGGAAGTACTTGAGCGCATAATCCATATGTATTACCTAATTTAAAAAGGGATATAATGTGTTGGTGATAATGTTGAGCCGTTTTATTTGACAACCGATGTGTTGAGTATGTATTTTGTACTGCACGTGTATTGGAGTTGTGGCCCACCTCTTAGTCTTGTATAGTTGAGGTAGAGGCCTTCCCTTGTAATATATATGCGTGCACCAGCACTCCAATCAACACATCGTATTGCAAATAATCTGTCTACATGGTATCATCCTCTCCGATCTAACCCTAGGGCCAGCCGCCGCCGCCGCCGCGCCTCCCCACGCTGCTGTCGCGCCTCTCCTTTCACTAACATGCGCCGCCGCTGCCTGTGCCTTGCTTCCGCCCACGCGTCCCAAGCTGCTGCTGCCCGTGCGTCCTGTGATCGCTGCCGCCCCGTGCCTTGTGCCGCTGCGTCCCGCGCGCCAAGCAATCTCCGCGTCGCAGCCGCTGCAACTTTGCACCCACGCGCCGAGCCAGCCGCCCTATCTTCCCACACGCGTGCCTGCTTCCTTCAGCCGCCGTGCCGTCTCCTGCTACAGCAGCGCCCTGCCGCTGCTGCCACCTCTTCTCCCAACCCTAACCCTAGCCGCTACCCCGCACGTCGCCGCCATGTCATGGCCCTCCTCCCCCGGCTCCTCCACCACCCACTCGTCCAACCCGTTCGCTGGTCCCGAGCCCTCTGCTGCCGCCATCCATGACCTCAATATTGAGGCCCGGGTCCCCATCCGTCTCGACAGCTCAAGCACGTCGTACTACGCGTGGAAGACCTATTTCAACCTCATATTCCACGAGTACTATCTCATCGAGCATATTGGCGGTTCCGTGGAAAGCGCGTACATGTGCGGCGATCCGTAGTGGTCCGCCATCGAGGCCACGATCATCCGTTGGTTCTACCAGACGATCTCGAAGGACATCTTCCACACGGTCATCACCGAGGACGACGACGCCTGCACCGTGTGGGCCAAGATCAACGCGCTCTTCACTGACAACAAACTCCAGTGCCTTGTTTTCTTGTAGCAGGAGTTCTTCGGCTGTCACCAGGACAACTCCACCATCGACTGCATGAGGCTCAAGATGCTCGCCGACGAGCTTCATGACATCGACGCTAAGGTTTGTGACGACCTCATGCTGAGCACACCGTGGGGCTTAATGAGGACTTCGGCAACGCGGCGTCCAACCTTACCCTGCTGCCGCAACCCATGTTCCAGCGTGTCGTCACGTACTTCAAACTTGAGGAGCGCCGGATGACGAAGCTGAAGCAGCGGGTCCAGCACACCACTCTCGCTGCCGGTACCACCCGCAACGGCCCTGCTCCTGCCCCCCGCTAGTCCGCGCCGCCAGCACCCGCCGGCTACTACCCGCTGCCGCCCGCTCCGCCTGCGCCCCCAGCGCCTCCCCAGCAGCCGCAAGGTGGGGGGGGGGGGCTGGCGCAAACAACGTGGTGGCAGGGGCCGCCGCCAGCAGCAGCCACAACAGCAGCAGGCGCAGGGCGCAGGGGCGCTCCACTTCCAGCAGCCTCCTCCTCCGTGGGCTGCTGGCCAGAACCAGTGGACGGGCGTCGTCCACGCCTATCATATGCCCGTCCCGGGGGCACCAGCACTGGGTCTCCTTGGCCCCCGTCCAGCGGGCCACCAGGCGTTCGTCGGCGCCCACTACCAGCCCTACGGTGCCCCGCTCGCGTCGCCACCCCTCGATGGCTACAGCGTGCCTGCGTAGACGCCGCCCTATGAAGGCCAGCCACCACCGCCCTACACTCGGCGCTGGCGTCGAGCAACTATGGCGGTGGAAGCGACTGGTACATCGACTCGGGTGCTACCGCACACATGATAGCTCAGCCCGGTAACCTTTCCTCCTCCACTCCCGTTCACACTCCCACTCGCATAACCGCTGACAACGGTTCCTCTTTACCCATCACCCATGTCAGTAGCACTAGTTTTCCTTCTAGTTCCACACCTATCACTATGTCTAACATTCTTGTTTCACCTAACTTAGTCACTAGCCTAGTCTCTGTTTGTCGTCTTACTTGTGAGAATCCTCTTACTGTTGAATTTGACGGTGTTGGTTTTTCTGTGAAGGACGTCCGTACCCGGATGGTGCTTCACCGCTGTGATAGCTCTGACGAGCTTTATCCCGTGCACACCGGCGCCTCCACTTCCACACCCGTTGCTCTCTCCACCAGCGTCGACCTTTGGCATGCTCGCTTGGGCCACCGCAACCCCGCCATTTTGCATCAGATTCTTAGGAGTTTTTATTTCTCATGTAATAAGCTCGATGAGTATACTTGTGAGGCTTGTCGTTTGGGCAAGCACGTGCGCCTTCCCTTTAGTGCATCTACTTCAGTTTCCTCTTTTCTGTTTCAGTTGATTCATAGTGATGTTTGGACATCTCCCGCTGCGAGTAACACGGGCTATCTATACTATTTGGTGATTTTAGATGATTATTCTCATTATGTGTGGACTTTTTCTCTTCGTCGTAAATCCGATGCTTTAGCCACACTCACCACCTTTTATTCCTATGTCACCACTCAGTTCGGTCGTGCCATACTTGCACTCCAAACTGATAACGGAAAAGAGTTTGACAATGTAGCTCTTCGCTCCCTTCTCGCCTCTCACAGTAGAACTGCAGCGCCGAGCGCATTCTCCGCACTCTTAATGACTGCGTTCGCACATTGCTCTTTCATGCTAATGTGCCCGCTCAGTTCTCGCCTGATGCCCTCGCCACCGCCTCTCTCTTAGTTAACATTCGTCCGTGTCGTCCCCGGTGGAACTACACCCCTCACCACCTTCTTTTTGGTACACCACCGTCCTATGATGGTCTTTGCATATTTGGGTGTCTCTGTTATCCTAGCACCGCGTCCACCACACCACACAAACTTGCACCCCGCTCCGTCCGATGCATCTTCCTTGCCTACCCTCCCAACACCAAAGGTTACCGGTGATATGATCCTGTCACTCATCGTGTGTACACCTCAAGGCACGTGTACTTCGTCAAGACAGTGTTCCCTTTTTTTCAGGTTCCTCCGGCCGCTCCTCCTTCGGCTCCGCCCCCCACGCCCGCTCGGTTCTAGCCTGATGCTCTCGCCATCGCCTCTCTCTTAGTCAACATCCGTCAGTGTCGTCCCCGGTGGAACTACGCCCCTCACCACCTTGTTTTTGGTACACCACCATCCTATGATGCTCTTCGCATATTTGGGTGTCTCTGTTATCCTAGCACCACGTCCACGACACCACACAAGCTTGCACCCCGCTCCGCCCGATGCATCTTCCTTGGCTACCCTCCCAACACCAAAGGTTACCGGTGCTATGATCCACGTCCACGACACCACTCATCGTGTGTACACCTCAAGGCACGTGTACTTCATCAAGACGGTGTTCCCTTTTTTTCAGGTTCCTCCGGCCGCTCCTCCTTCAGCTCCGGCCCCCACGCCCCCTACCTGGTGCGATGCGTGGAGGCAACCCCCAGCGCCCCCTCCCCGGCCCGGCGCCTTCTGCCGCTCCATCCCGGGTTCTCGACTCCCTCACTGGAGGTTGAGTCCAACCGGGCCCCCTGGTCCCCAGCTTCCTCGCACGGGGTCGAGCCCGCGGGCACCACACCCACCACCCCGGCCGGCGCCGACACTCCTGCGACGGGCTCGACCTCGACCTCGCCCGTCGCCTCCTCTGTGGCTGGCTCGGCTGGCGCCGTCGCGACTCTTGATGCCGCGGCCCCCGCCTTTGACGCAACGGGCGCCCCCGCTGCTGCAGGCGCCCTTGTTGTGGCCGCGGCCCCTCACGCCGCTGTGGTCCCCGCCGCCCTCCCCGGCTCGGTCACCCGTGCCCGTGTAGGAGTGCATCGGCCGAGCACGCACTACTCCTCCGACGAGTATGCGTGCGCTTCTTCGACATCGACGCCATAACCCATCCCCACCTCCTCTCATGCCGCCCTTCGGGATCCCCATTGGTTGGCTGCGATGCAGTAGGAGTTTGACGCCCTACAGCGCAACCGCGCGTGGCAGCTTGTTCTGCGACCCCTCCATGCCAACATCATCACTCTAGCGCTACAAGGCTCGATGGGTGGTTCGTGGTTTTCGGCAGGGCGCGAGCGTGGACTTCGCCGACAACTTCACCCCGGTTGTGAAACTAGGCACGATCCGCGCCATCCTTCAGCTGGCCGTCTCGTGCGCCTGGCCTATGCATCGGTTGGACGTTTCCAACGCCTTCTTGCACGGTCATCTCGCCCAACAGGTATTCTGTGAGCAGCCCACTGGTTTCGTCGACGCCGAGCACCCCGACTTTGTGTGCTTGCTATCCCGCTCTCTGTATGAGTTGAAGCAGGCGCCTCGGGCTTGGTACCAACGCATCACAGCCTTCCTGCCATCTCTGGGATTTTGGTCCACTCGCTCCGATGCCTGACTCTTTGTGTATAATCAGGGAGCTGACACTGCATATCTGCTGCTCTACATCGATGACATCATCCTCACGGTGTCCGCCCCTGATCTCCTTCAGCAGCTGACTGCTCGTCTTCGTGATGAGTTCGCCCTCAAGGACTTGGGGACCCTGCACTACTTTCTCGGCATCGAGGTGTTTCGTCGGGCTGACGGTTTCTTTCTGCATCAGCAGAAGTACGCCCACGAGCTCCTTGAGCGTGCCGGTATGCTTAACTACAAGCCGGCACCCACCCCCGTTGACACGAAGGCGAATGTCTCTACTCTGGAGGGGTCTCTCACGTTCGATGGAGCGTTTTATCGCTCTATCGTCGGTGCTTTACAGTACTTGACGCTGACTCGCCCCGACCTGCAGTACGCTGTTCAGCAGGTGTGCCTCCATATGCACGCCCCGCGTGACTCTCACTTGACTCTGGTGAAGCGTATTCTCCGTTACATACGCGGCACCATGTCCTTGGGACTCACCCTGAGAGCCTCCGCCTCCACCGACCTCGTGGCCTACTCGGATGCTGACTGGGCTGGCTGCCCCGACACGCGACGCTCTACGTCAGGCTGCTGCGTCTACCTTGGGCCCTCATTGATCTCTTGGTCATCGAAGCGACATCCCACGGTCTATCGCTCCAGCGCCGAGGCAGAGTATCGCACCGTGGCCAATGTCGTGGCTGAGTGCTCTTGGATACGTCAGCTGCTCCAGGAGTTGCTTTGTGATGTTCACAAGGCCACTCTTGTCTGCTGCGATAATGTCAACACGATCTACCTCTCCGCCAACCCGGTGAACCATCGACGGACGAAGCATATTGAGCTCGATATTCACTTCGTGCGCGAGCAGGTTGCCCTTGGACGTGTTCGGGTTCTCCACGTGCCGACGACGCAACAGTTTGTTGATGTGATGACTAAGGGATTGCCTACTCCCGTCTTTGAGGAGTTTCGGTCCAGTCTCTGTGTCTCCGGTGATGCTTCGACTGTGGGGGGTGTTGAGTATGTATTTTGTACAACACGTGTATTGGAGTTGTGGCCCACCTCCTAGTCTTGTATAGTTGAGATGGAGGACTTCCCTTTTATTATATATGCGTGCACCAGCATCCCAATCAATACATCGTATTGCAAGTTATCTGTCTACACGAAGTACTACAGACACTATTGATAATGCTAAATTGTTGTCATACACATGACTTCAACTGATGAGGCAAAAACAATATTGATTAAGTATTTAGTAATTATATATATTGCAAACCAGAACACCGTCTTTCCCAAATAGTATCATAACTAGAAACTGTGAGTAGCGACAGACACTGAGCAATTCATAAGAAATGCGGTTGATAAAACTGACGTACCAGCACTGCTGCGTACCAGGTCGCCAATGTTTACATTTGCCTTCTTCATCCGTACAACAAGCACGAGGATTTCAGATTGAATTTTCTCTACAAGTGCACGTATTTTCACCTTCTGTGCTTCATTAAGATAGCACCGTGGTGATAAGACATAGTCATCCGAATCCATTTGCAGACCATCTGACTCCACAGAATTGTCTACAGCTGTAAAAAAGGTTCAACAGTAAGAGAACATGTGCTGGAGGGTAATTGAATAATCTGAGGGCACAACTTATAACCTGAGAATTCTTCGGAAGAAGATATTGCAGGCATCTTTGCTGATTCTGTGTAACAGTACAAGTTTCCTTCTGGCTTCCATCTGAATCTGAACCTTCCCCTGCTGACGACTGAGTAGCGCCATCATGAGAACTGCTTGAATTACCAACATAGCGACTGCTTGTTCTTTTAACATCAGAGGCAGCCTTCATCCTTTCACAGCATGTTTTTCTGATGAATCTTATCATCCTCTCACAGCATTCACAATGGTTGCTCATCTTGGATACATCATGTAAAATGAATCATGTACCATGTCAGGTGGCACTATATATTCAAATTTCTGTTTGTGCAACTAGTAATACCCTAAAATCACTCAAGATTCATAACTATGACCTAAACTCTTTTGAGGGTAAGCATCGACTTTCTTTGTTTACAAATAACAGAAGCAACAAAATGCTGCGAACACTACACATATCTAATGCTGCCATGAAAATCTGTTTTGATTATCATGTAACAAGAAAGTAAAACAGAAATAAAATAAAATTACAAATACTGCTGATCTATGAAGGTGTGTTAGAAGAAAAGACATTGGTAGATTCCAAGCAAGAGAGCAACTTGGCAGAAGAAGCTCTGCCTTGATCTTTCTGATGCATGCAGTATTTTTCTGACTGGATCTATTGATCACTAGGATACCTTTGTGATGTTACAAGGGTGGTACGTGCAGATCTAAATAAATCACTGATATCTCTATAAAAAATAAATAAAACACTGATGATTAACAACCATAGAACAGTCAGTTTCTGAAATTCCTATCATTGTACAACATGACTGTTTTATACTACATATCAGTTTCCAAAATTTAGCTGAAATAAAAAGAAAGCCAAGCAACCAAGATAAAAAAATATACAGCTGCTCTGTGCAGGTGTGGAAGAAGAAAAGACATACTAAATTGTAAACAAAGAAAGTAACTTGGCACAAGAAGCTCTGTCTTGATCTTTCAGATGCATGCAATAATTTTCTGACTGGATCTATTGATCACTAGTTCACTACGCTCCATTTGTGATGCTACTAGGGGGATAAATGCAGATCTTAATCAATCACTGATATATCTCTTAAAAAGGAAAAACAATCACTGATGGTTAACAAGTATAGAATATTCAGTCTCAGCAATTCCTATCATTGTATAACAAGATTGCTTTCTATATCCTACCAGTTGTGACAATCGGCAGAAACAAAAAGGGAAGCAAAACCAGCAAAACAACAATAAAAAAAAATACTGCTACTCCATGAAACATGCAGGTGTAGAAGACGAAAAGACATGACTAAATTGCAAAAAGAGAGCAACTTGGAAGAAGAAGGTTGCTGTGGTGCTGAAGGGTGCTGCGCCTGTGCTAGAGCAGACTGTACCAAGGGAATGCTAGTTCTGGCTTACTTATGAAGAGGGACGTCCAGGCACTGGAAGGGCACACACGGGCCAAAAGTCATTTATGATGGGAGCTGCATGCAGTCTTCTCATATTCCCAACACATAAATCCGAGGAGGATTAATGCCATGGTCAACCTCCTTAATTACCATGATTTGGCAAAAAACTAGGGGGTGCTTGGATCCAAGGAACTATTTTTAGTCTGACTAAAAATAGTCTCTTTTAGAGGCTAAAGTTTCAAGCACCCCTGACTAAAGAGAGGTAAGGACTAGTCTTGAGGCTAAAATCTTTTAGTCATAGGAAACCTACTAAAATATGTATTAGCCCTCCCTCTCCTCATTTAATTCCTCTCTTTTAACACATGCGATTCTGGATTGGAGGGTTTTGAGGATAATAAATGCTCAATAACTTGATTTTAGTCTCTTTAGTATTTGGATCCAAGCATGGGTGAGGCTAGCAAGTTTTAGTCCCACTACTTTTAGTCATGGGACTACGAGTACTAGTGTATTTCCCAACAGTATGACTCAAATCAAAGAGGCAACAGTGCATGCAGACTTCTCATCTCCCCCAAAACATCAGTTTCCCAAAATCAAAGAGACAACACTGCATGCCGCTATATTATAGCTCAGAAGTAGTTTGGTTATGCGTGAAAAATTTGCAAGTGTTTGCGAGAGAAAGATCCAACACGCAGATCGTATTGAGAACTGGGGCACTTATACAAAGGGGAACAGAGGGCGTGCGCCCACGATGGTGATCGTGGCCAGGCCATGTTCGAGAGGAGGCGATCGTGGGTGCTGACTACCAAAATTGCACCCTCGTACGGTACTCCTACTCTGCCGTACAAATACACAACTCAATAC
>NC_041385.1:800549235-800551446 GCF_002162155.2 Triticum dicoccoides
CGTGACGTCGCGAGGCGCAACGCAAAGACTGGACCGAAAATCATGAAAGACGTCGCTTGGCAAGCCTTCCGTCATGACATCCGCAAACTGTTGGCGAGTCGGGACGTGTAGCACGCGAAAGTGGCCGAGAGCGAAGCGCTCGCGGACGAAGTGAATGTCGAGCTCCACATGCATGGTGCAGCGAAGATGATCAGGGTTGCTGGAGAGGTACACGGTGGAGATATTGTCGCAGTAGACCGCGCATCGAAGCTCGCCGAGGAGTTGCCGTAGCCAGACGCACTCCGCCACGGCATTGGCCACGCCGCGGTACTCCGCCTCCGCACTGGAGCGCGAGACAGTAGGTTGGCGCTTCGAGGACCAGGACACGAGCGCGTCGCCGAGGAAGACGCAGTAGCCGGACGTCGACTGGCGAGTGTCAGGGCATCCGACCCAGTCGGCGTCGGTGTACACCCGAAGATCCAGTGTCGAGGAAGCACGAAGATGGAGCCCGAGAGAGACAGTGCCACAGACGTACCGCAACGCGCGCTTGAGCAGGACGAGATGACAGTCGCAGGAGTCATGCATGTGCAGGCAGATCTGCTGAACTGCATAGGCGAGCTCGGGGCGGGTCACCGTCAGGTACTGCAGTGTGCCAGCGAGACTGCGGTAGGCACTGGGTCAGCGATGCGCGGACCGGTGGCGGAGGGGAGCTTGTCCTTGGTATCGACGGGGGTTGGTGTAGGCTTGCAGTTGTCCATGTCAGCGCGCTCGAGGACGTCCTCGGCTTACTGCTCCTGAGAGCGGAAGACGCCGTCTGGGGAGCGTGTCACGCGAATGCCGAGGAAGTAGTGGAGGTCTCCGAGGTCCTTCATGGCGAATTCGGTGGTGAGCGCGGTGACGACAAGGTGAAGGAGCGCGTCGGTGGACGCCGTGAGGATGATGTCATCCACATACGGCAGCAGGTACGCCGCATCCATGCCACGGGCGAGCGTGAACAGAGAGGTGTCGGAGCGCGTCGCGGTGAACCCGAGGGTGGCGAGGAAGCCGGCGAAGCGAAGAAACCATGCTCGTGGTGCCTGCTTCAAGCCATATAGGGACTTGGAAAGGCGGCACACATGATCTGGTCGAGCGGCATCGACAAAGCCCACAGGTTGTAGACAGTAAACTTCCTCCTCCAGAGTGCCATGAAGAAAGGCGTTCTTCACATCTAGCTGGTGCACAGGCCAATGCCGCGAGGCAGCAAGAGTGAGAACCATGCGGATGGTTGCCGGTTTCACAACTAGAGAGAAAGTTTCACCGTAGTCCACTCCACCACGCTGGTTGAAACCACAGACGACCCATCGAGCTTTGTAGCGCTCGAGGGTGCCATCAGCGCGGGTTTTGTGGCGAAAATTCCCCTTGCCAGTGATTACATTAGCACGCGGTGGCCGGGGAACAAGCTCCCAAGTGCGGTTGCCGGCCAGAGCTGCGAACTCTTCGCACATGGCGGCGAGCCAGTTGGCATCACGGAGCACGGTGCGGACAGAGCGAGGAATGGGAGAGATGGTAGTGGATGGGGCGGTGTTGGCCACACAGACGAAGTCGTTGGCATACTTCTGGTTGGGGCGAAAGACACCAGCGCGAGTGCGCGTGATGATCACACGAGTGGGTGGATCGACAGGAGGGGGAAGGTGGCGATGGCGCGGGGAGAGAGGAGTCGTCAGATGACGATCCAATGGGAGCATGTGCCCCGGACGTGCGCGCGGCGCGGGAGTTTGAATGAGGCGCGGTGGCTGGTGATCCAATGGCAGAGGAGGGGCGCGCGGGGGGCACGCGCGGTTGGTTTGAATGTGTGGCGTCGGATGAGGATCCGGTGGTGGTGGTTGAACCCAGGGGGACGCGCGAGGTGGGTCGGCCGACGAGGTGGGAGTGGCATAGGCGAGGTGGGGTGGCGTAGGTGAGGGCAGCGAGCAACCGCTGTCGTTTGTGGCACGTACAAGTGCAGACACCAGACGGGGAGGCGTGGTCGCGGGGGCGAGAGGGAGGCGTGGAGCTGCATAGGGAAAGGTGAGCTCGTCGAAACGAACATGGCGGGAGGTGAGGACACGCCGAGAAACGGGGTCACAGCAATGATACCCACGGTGGTCGGGTCGATACCCAAGGAAGATGCACGGCAGAGAGCGTTGGTCGAGTTTATGGCGTGCGGTGGAGGTAGTGTTGGGGTAGCACAAGCAACCGAACACGCGAAGAGAC
>NC_041385.1:800551635-800597904 GCF_002162155.2 Triticum dicoccoides
GGGGGGGGGCGCCGAGGAGCAGCTCGTGTGACGTGCGTGAGGAGCTAGCAGCGCAGGTTCTGTAGTTGAGGAGGAGAGTGGCGGTGGCAAGGGCTTCAGCCCAGAAGTGAGCTGGGAGAGATGCATGAAAGAGGAGCACACGAACGCCTCGTTCTAAGTGCGGAGCACGCGCTCCGCCTTGCCATTCTGCTGGCTAGTGTAGGGGCATGTGAGCCCGGGCACGGTGCCATGTTTGGTGAGAAGAGAGCGGACGGCGAGGTTGTCAAACTCGTGCCCGTTGTCAGTCTGCAGTGCCAGGATTGGACGCTTGAACTGAGTTTGGACATATGCATAGAACGCGGAGAGCACACAAATGACCTCGGATTTGTGACGAAGGGGGAATGTCCAAACATAGTGACTGCAGCTATCAATGATAACAAGATAGTATTCGAAACCAGAAATGCTCACTACAGGAGAAGTCCATACATCCAATTGCAGTAACTGAAATGGGAAATAACTACTAGTCGTGGAAGCGGCGAACGGCAAGCGCATGTGCTTGCCGAGGCGATAGGCGGTGCAGGAATGACTGGTGGATGGCACGCAGGTGAACTGAAAGTCACGAAAGGCATGACGAAGAGGCCCCTCACTAGGGTGTCCGAGGCGGCTGTGCCACAGCTCCGTGGTCGCGACGCCGGTGAAGTAGCTGGCGCGAGGGACGGCAGGATCAGGGCACACTGGGTACAGGTCGCCGGTCGAGTCACACCGAAGGATCACCAGGCGGGTGCGGATATCCTTGACAGAAAATCGAAATGAGTCAAATTCGACCGACACAGGATTGTCA
The DNA here is from genome assembly GCF_002162155.2 of Triticum dicoccoides. Classification (NCBI taxonomy): domain Eukaryota; kingdom Viridiplantae; phylum Streptophyta; class Magnoliopsida; order Poales; family Poaceae; genus Triticum; species Triticum dicoccoides. The sequence goes on from NC_041385.1 coordinate 800,552,456, forward strand.
CGTGTAAGGCAACGAACAGAGAGGAGATTGGTGATGATAGAGGGAGAAAGCAACACAAGAAATATGGTGGCCAAGGCCGTTATGGCGCCTCTACAAGACCTAATTTTGGGCTTCAAACAAAAACAATGGTTAGTATGGTGATCGGCGTACATATGACTTGACTTTGCTAGAGCTATTAGATGACCTCATTAGAACTGCCAGCTCTTTGCCATTATTTCTTCTCATGTCCCCTTTTCTGAGTAGGCTCCTTTGTTTACACTAATATCTACAAGCATTATATTTTATTTTGTTGCGGCATACATTATAGTTGTCCCTACTAGTAAAGGAGTTCAAAGGGAAAGCAGAACTTTGAAACTAAGACGATGAAAATGGTCACAAAATCGTACAGGGATCGGGACTTCTGCACTTTGATACAAATAGTGTTGCACTGCCATATGTCCTTAGTTGTGTCAGATGTCAAACATTTCACGAGACTTCTGCACATAGGGATCGGGACGTTGACCAAACACAAAATAATGTTGGCGTTGTGAACCGGACCATTTACCATCCTACGGACTTTGGGTTGTTTGTTCGGTCAATTATTATATGCTAGCGATGGCTTGAACGGTTTTTTCATTTGTTTTTTTCTTCTTGCAACTGCGTTAATTTTTACAAATGGTGACGATATTTTATACAATGTTCTTGAGTTTTAAAAACAATGCAGATTTTTTTCAATAATTGTAAAATATTACCAAATTTTAATATATTCAAGAATTTAAAAAATGTTCATGAATTTCAAAAGCTGTTCATATTTCTTTTATGAAATAATGAAATTTGAACAAAGCACGCCAATATGAAAATAATTGCAGATTATAAATGTTAATCAATTTAAACAATTTATAAAAGCAAATGTTCATGATCTAAAAAAATCTCCAACTTTAGTTGAAGCATTTAAAAAGGCCATGAATTTCAAAATATTTGATAATTTGGATAAATTAATAATTTAAAGTTTGTTCACAAATCAAAATAGAAAATAGAAAATCGATAAGATTTTTTAAATAAACAGTAAATAAAAATTCCAAACAAAATTTCCAGAAAAAAAAAAGAAGAACAGAAAAGCCCAACTAAACTGGGATATTCGTCACACCAGAAGCAGGAAACAACACAGTGTCTCGAGTGGGCTAGCCCATATAATCATGGCAAATGCGTGTTTATGTTGACACACCCAGCCTTACTCGCGGAATATGATTTACCCATCTTCACACCGCTCTCAATTGTATTTGAATTTTTTAAAGGAATTATATTTCATCAACTCATTTCTTTGAGGCATGCAAGCTGTGGCAGACATTCTAGACCAACCTTGGCTGCCCCACCAGCCCATAAGGACAAATGTACCGCTTGCCAATTGGCCAACATATTTAGGAATGAAATTGAATCAGCCCATTACCACACCGTTTTCTAAAGAAAAAAAATCCCCAAGCTCCGCAACTGCGTGCAAGCATTAAATATTACTTGCCCAATTTCAAATTAATTAAAGGTCTAGATATATTCCAAGTTAAACTTTTGACAAAGTCTACAGAAACATGTGCTAAAATATACACCATCAAATATATACAGTACGGACATATATTTTAGGAATTGATGTTGTAGATGTTGATATAATTTTTGGTCAGTTTTTTTTCAATTAGGACGGATTTAAAATTTTAAATTAATTTAAAATAGAGGGAGTGTGTAGAATACTACATTGCTACGTCTAATTTTTCAAGGTAACACACCAACATGTGTTTGTCAGTATCTATATGCAAGTATCTATCAATATCTGTATGACGGAGTGGTAGACCATGGCCCTTGCCGGCAGGAGGGATCTTGCTCCATTTTTAGAGGTTTTGTGAGTTTGTTTAGGGTTTGTGTCTTGCTCAGGAAGACGATGCGAAGGTATCACCGTAAAGATGGAATAATATTCTCCCTGCCTAGCCCCCGTTTCGGTGATGCATCTCGCGTCATCGAAGGGCACGTGGTGGTGTGTCTCCGGCAGATCTCATGAGATTCAATCGGTGGTAGTGTTTGGTGGATCTGCATGGATCCAGTCTGTGTTCATCTTTGTTTGTGTGTCTTCACGTTGGATCCTGTCGATCTATACTTCTCTTCATAGGCGATTGTTGTTCTGGTGTGTTGGTCATGTGGGGCCTTAGCACCATGACTTTCCGATTGCAATACAAAATTTTTGGCCTGACTCTGGTGACGGAGGGGCGATGACGGCGGCGCGCTTTTGGCTCGTTCCAATGCTGACATGACATGATTAATAGATCAAAAGTTTCCTAAAAAAAGATACCACATGCGAACTGTGGTAAGCTATCTTCAAGATCGAAAACAAATCCAATTATATCTAAGATGACGCTAAGAGCTAATTAAGTGACAGTTTCTTTTGTGCCACAATACCATCATGCCTTCTCTGATCAGATAACACATTCACTGTCCAGCACCTCGTTAATTGAAATCTCACAAATGAATTTTGCAATCATGAACAAAAGGCACTTCTTTATATATATCATTCAGTCTCAGCCCATACTACAATGGGAGTACATTAATGGGTAAGATGGCACGTGATTTCAAAACAAGCAGCAACGTGCATCATCAATCCTACAAAGAAAGAAGGAAACGTCAAGCGACGTGATCGAACACTTGTCGATCTTGGAGTCGAGCCTCAGTTACACTTAGGGCTAGAGGAGAAATCGCCGACCGGGATGTTGGAAATATGCCCTAGAGGCAATAATAAAAGTGTTATTATTATATTTCTTTGTTCATGATAATAGTCTTTTATTCATGCTATAACTGTGTTATCCGGAAATCGTAATACACGTGTGAATACATAGACCACAATATGTCCCTAGTGAGCCTCTAGTTGACTAGCTCGTTGTGATCAACAGATAGTCATGGTTTCCTGGCTATGGACATTGGATGTCGTTGATAACGGGATCACATCATTAGGAGAATGATGTGATGGACAAGACCCAATCCTAAGCATAGCACAAAGGTCGGTTAGTTTGTTTGCTAGAGCTTTTTCAATGTCAAGTATCTTTTCCTTAGACCATGAGATCGTGTAACTCCCGGATACCTTAAGAGTGCTTTGGGTGTACCAAACGTCACAACGTAACTGGGTGACTATAAAGGTGCATTACAGGTATCTCCGAAAGTGTCTGTTGGGTTGACACGGATCGAGACTAGGATTTGTCACTCCGTGTTACGGAGAGGTATCACTGGGCCCACTCGGTAGTGCATCATCATAATGAGCTCAAGGTGGCCAAGTGTCTGGTCACGGGATCATGCATTACAGTACGAGTAAAGTGACATGCCGGTAACGAGACTGAACGAGGTATTGGGATACCGACGATCGAGTCTCGGGCAAGTAACATACCGTCTGACAAAGGGAATTGCATACTGGGTTTGATCGAATCTTCGACATCGTGGTTCATCCGATGAAAACATCGAGGAGCATGTGGGAGCCAACATGGGTATCCAGATCCCGCTGTTGGTTATTGACCTGAGGTCGTCTCGGTCATATCTGCATGTCTCCCGAACCCGTAGGGTCTACACACTTAAGGTTCGGTGACGCTAGGGTTATCAGGAAGACAAGTATGTGATTACCGAATGTTGTTCGGAGTCCCGGATGAGATCCCGGACGTCACGAGGAGTTCCGGAATGGTCCGGAGGTAAAGACTTATATAAGGAAAGTGGTTAAACGGACATCGGAAAGTTTCGGTGGCATACCGGTATTGTACCGGGGCCACCGGAAGGGTTCCGGGGGTCCACCGGGTGGGGCCACCCCTCCCGGGGGGGCACATGGGCTGTGTGGGAGAGGGAGCCAGCCCCTAGTGGGCTGGGCGCGCCTCCCCACCTAGGCCCATGCGGCTAGGGCAAGGGGAGGGGAAACCCTAAAGGGGGCGCCCCCCTAGCTTGGGGGGCAAGCCACCCCTTTTCCCTCTCCCTTTGGCCGCCGCCCCCCTCTAGGGTTTCCCCTAAAGGGCCGGCCCCCTTGCCCCTCTCCTCCTATATATAGAGGGGTGAGGGGAGGGCTGCAACAACAAAAGCCAAGGCACAGCCCCTCCCCTCCCCAACACCTCTCCTCCTCCGTACGTGCTTGGCGAAGCCCTGTCGGAGTACTGCTGCACCAACTACACCACGCCGTCGTGCTGCCGTTGGAGCTGCCTTCCTCAACCTCTCCTTCCTCCTTGCTGGATCAAGACGGAGGAGACGTCGTCCGTCCCGTACGTGTGTTGAACGCGGAGGTGCTGTCCGTTCAGCACTTGGTCATCGGTGATCCCAATCACGACGAGTACGACTCCATCATCACCATCCCCTTGAACGCTTCCGCACTCGATCTACAAGTGGTATGTAGATGAAAATTCTTCCCCTTGACTCGTTGCTTAGATGAACTCATAGATGGATCTTGGTGAAACCGTAGGAAAAAATTTAATTTTCTGCATCGTTTCCCAACAGTGGTATCAGAGCTAGGTCTATGCGTAGTTCTCTATTGCACGAGTAGAACACAATTTTGTTGTGGGCGTGGATCTTTTCAACTTGCTTGCCGCTACTAGTCTTATCTTGCTTCAGCGGTATTGTGGGATGAAGCGGCCCGGACCAACCTTACACGTACGCTTACGTGAGACCGGTTCCACCGACTGACATGCACTAGTTGCATAAGGTGGCTGACGGGTGTCTGTCTCTCCCACTTTAGTTGGAGCGGATTCGATGAAAAGGGTCCTTATGAAGGGTAAATAGAAGTTGACAAGATCACGTTGTGGTTATTTGTAGGTAAAAAAACATTCTTGCTAAAACCCAATTGCAGCCACGTAAAAGATGCAACAACAATTAGAGGACGTCTAACTTGTTTTTGCAGCAATTGTCATGTGATGTGATATGGCCAGAAGTTGTGATGAATGATGAATGATATATTGTGATGTATGAGATCATGTTCTTGTAATAGGAATCACGACTTGCATGTCGATGAGTATGACAACCGGCAGGAGCCATAGGAGTTGTCTTTATTTTGTATGACCTGCGTGTCATTGAAGAACGCCATGTAAACTACTTTACTTTATTTGCTAAACGCGTTAGTCATAGAAGTAGAAGTAGTCATTGGCGTGACAACTTCATGAAGACACGATGATGGAGATCATGATGATGGAGATCATGGTGTCATGCCGGTGACAAGATGATCATGGAGCCCCGAAGATGAAGATCAAAGGAGCTATATGATATTGGCCATATCATGTCACTACTTTATATAATTGCATGTGATGTTTATTATGTTTATGCATCTTGTTTACTTAGATCGATGGTAGTAAATAAGATGATCCCTTATAAACAATTTCAAGAAAGTGTTCCCCCTAACTGTGCACCATTGCTAAAGTTCGTCGTTTCGAAGCACCACGTGATGATCGGGTGTGATAGATCCTTACGTTCACATACAACGGGTGTAAGACAGTTCTACACATGCAAAAACACTTAGGGTTAACTTGACGAGCCTAGCATGTACAGACATGGCCTCGGAACATGGAGACCAAAAGGTCGAACACGAGTCGTATGGAAGATACGATCAACATGAGAATGTTCACCGATGATGACTAGTCCGTCTCACGTGATGATCGGACACGGCCTAGTCGTCTCGGATCGTGTAACACTTAGATGACCAGAGGGATGTCTAATCTGAGTGGGAGTTCAATAATTTGATTAGATGAACTTAATTATCATGAACTTAGTCTAAAACCTTTTGCAAATATGTCTTGTAGATCAAATGGCCAACGCTCATGTCAACTTGAACTTCAACGCGTTCCTAGAGAAAACCAAGCTGAAAGATGATGGCAGTAACTATACGGACTGGGTCCGGAACCTGAGGATCATCCTCATAGCTGCCAGGAAACAATATGTCCTAAAAGGACCGCTAGGTGACGCTCCCGTCCCAGAGAACCAAGACATTATGAATGCTTGGCAGTCTCGTGCTGATGATTACTCCCTCGTTCAGTGCGGCATGCTTTACAGCTTATAACCGGGGCTCCAAAAGCGTTTTGAGCATCATGGAGCATATGAGATGTTCGAAGAGCTGAAACTAGTTTTCCAAGCTCACGCCCGGGTCGAGAGATATGACATCTCTGACAAGTTCTATAGTTGTAAGATTGAGGAAAATAGTTCTGTCAGTGAGCACATACTCAAGATGTCTGGGTTGCACAACCGTATGACCCAGCTGAATATTAACCTCCCTGATGAGGCAGTCATTGACAGAATCCTTCAGTCGCTCCCACCAAGCTACAAGAGCTTTGTGATGAACTACAATATGTAGGGGATGGTAAAGACCATTCCTGAAGTATTTTCCATGCTGAAGTCAGCAGAGGTTGAAATCAAGAAAGAAAATCAAGTGTTGATGGTCAATAAGACCACTAAGTTCAAAAAGGGCAAGGGTAAGAAGAACTTCAAGAAGGACGGCAAGGAGGTTGCCGCGCCCGGTAAGCCAGTTGCCGGGAAGAAGTCAAAGAATGGACCCAAGCCTGAGACTGAGTGCTTTTATTGCAAGGGGAAGGGTCACTGGAAGCGGAACTTCCCCAAATACTTAGCGGATAAGAAGGCCGGCAACACTAAAGGTATATTTGATATACATGTAATTGATGTGTATCTTACCAGTACTCGTAGTAACTCCTGGGTATTTGATACCGGTGCCGTTGCTCATATTTGTAACTCACAGCAGGAGCTGCGGAATAAGCGGAGACTGGCGAAGGACGAGGTGACGATGCGCGTCGGGAATGGTTCCAGAGTCGATGTGATCGCTGTCGGCACACTACCTCTACATTTACCCACGGGATTAGTTTTGAACCTTAATAATTGTTATTTAGTGCCAAGTTTGAGCATGAACAATGTATCTGGATCTCGTTTAATACGAGATGGCTACTCATTTAAGTCTGAGAATAATGGTTGTTCGATTTATATGAGAGATATGTTTTATGGTCATGCTCCGATGGTTAATGGTTTATTCTTAATGAATCTCGAACGTAATACTACATATATTCATAGCGTGAATACCAAAAGATGTAAAGTTGATAACGATAGTCCCACATACTTGTGGCACTGCCGCCTTGGTCACATTGGTGTCAAGCGCATGAAGAAGCTCCATGCTGATGGACTTTTAGAGTCTCTCGATTATGAATCATTTGACACATGCGAACCATGCCTCATGGGCAAGATGACCAAGACTCCATTCTCCGGAACAATGGAGCGAGCAACCAACTTGTTGGAAATCATACATACCGATGTGTGCGGTCCAATGAGTGTTGAGGCTCGCGGAGGATATCGTTATGTTATCACTCTCACTGATGACTTGAGTAGATATGGGTATGTCTACTTAATGAAACACAAGTCTGAGACCTTTGAAAAGTTCAAGGAATTTCAGAATGAGGTAGAGAATCAACGTGACCGAAAGATAAAATTCCTACGATCAGATCGTGGAGGAGAATACTTAAGTCACGAATTTGGTACACACTTAAGGAAATGTGGAATCGTTTCACAACTCACGCCGCCTGGAACACCTCAGCGTAACGGTGTGTCCGAACGTCGTAATCGCACTCTATTAGATATGGTGCGGTCTATGATGTCTCTTACCGATTTACCACTATCATTTTGGGAATACGCTCTAGAGACAGCTACATTCACTTTAAATAGGGCACCGTCTAAATCCATTGAGACGACACCGTATGAATTATGGTTTGGGAAGAAACCTAAGCTGTCGTTTCTAAAAGTTTGGGGATGCGATGCTTATGTCAAGAAACTTCAACCTGAAAAGCTCGAACCCAAGTCGGAAAAATGCGTCTTCATAGGATACCCTAAGGAAACCATTGGGTATACCTTCTACTTAAGATCCGAGGGCAAGATCTTTGTTGCCAAGAACGGATCCTTTCTAAAAAAAGAGTTTCTCTCGAAAGAAGTAAGTGGGGGGAAAGTAGAACTCGATGAAGTACTACCTCTTGAACTGGAAAGTAGTGCAGCTCAGGAAAATGTTCCTGTGATGCCTACACCAACTGAAGAGGAAAATAATGATGATGATCAAGGTACTTCGGATCAAGTTGCTACTGAACTTCGTAGGTCCACAAGGACACGTTCCGCACCAGAGTGGTACGGCAACCCTGTCCTGGAAATCATGTTGTTAGACAGCGGTGAACCTTCGAACTATGAAGAAGCTATGGCGGGTCCAGATTCCAACAAATGGCTAGAAGCCATGAAATCCGAGATAGAATCCATGTATGAAAACAAAGTATGGACTTTGACTGACTTGCCCAATGATCGGCGAGCGATAGAAAACAAATGGATCTTTAAGAAGAAGACGGACGCGGATGGTAATGTTACCATCTATAAAGCTCGACTTGTCGCTAAGGGTTATCGGCAAGTTCAAGGGATTGACTACGATGAGACTTTCTCTCCCGTAGCGAAGCTTAAGTCCGTCCGAATCATGTTAGCAATTGCCGCATACTATGATTATGAGATATGGCAGATGGACGTCAAAACGGCATTCCTTAACGGTTATCTTAAGGAAGAACTGTATATGATGCAGCCGGAAGGTTTTGTCGATCCTAAGAACGCTAACAAAGTATGCAAGCTCCAGCGATCCATTTATGGGCTGGTGCAAGCATCTCAGAGTTGGAACATTCGCTTTGATGAGATGATCAAAGCGTTTGGGTTTATGCAGACTTATGGAGAAGCCTGCGTTTACAACAAAGTGAGTGGGAGCTCTGTAGCATTTCTCATATTATATGTAGATGACATACTATTGATGGGAAATGATATAGAATTCTTGAACAGCATTAAGGCCTACTTGAATAAGTGTTTTTCAATGAAGGACCTTGGAGAAGCTGCTTATATATTAGGCATCAAGATCTATAGAAATAGATCGAGACGCCTCATAGGTCTTTCACAAAGCACATACCTTGATAAAATTTTGAAGAAGTTCAAAATGGATCAGTCCAAGAAGGGGTTCTTGCCTGTATTGCAAGGTGTGAGATTGAGCTCGGCTCAATGCCCGACCACGGCAAAAGATATAGAAGAGATGAGTGTCATCCCCTATGCTTCAGCCATAGGATCTATTATGTATGCCATGCTGTGTACCAGACCTGATGTAAACCTTGCCGTAAGTTTGGTAGGAAGGTACCAAAGTAATCCCGGCAAGGAACACTGGACAGCGGTCAAGAATATCCTGAAGTACCTGAAAAGGACAAAGGACATGTTTCTCGTTTATGGAGGTGACGAAGAGCTCGTCGTAAAGGGTTACGTTGACGCTAGCTTTGACACAGATCTAGATGACTCTAAGTCACAAACCGGATACGTGTATATGTTGAATGGTGGAGCAGTAAGCTGGTGCAGCTGTAAGCAGAGCGTGGTGGCGGGATCTACATGTGAAGCGGAGTACATGGCAGCCTCGGAGGCAGCGCATGAAGCTATTTGGGTGAAGGAGTTTATCACCGACCTAGGAGTCATGCCCAATGCGTCGGGGCCGATCAAACTTTTCTGTGACAATACTGGAGCTATTGCCCTTGCGAAGGAGCCCAGATTTCACAAGAAGACCAGGCACATCAAGCGTCGTTTCAACTCCCTCCGTGAGAATGTTCAAGATGGAGACATAGAAATTTGCAAAGTACATACGGATCTGAATGTCGCAGATCCGTTGACTAAACCTCTCTCGCGAGCGAAACATGATCAACACCAGAACTCTATGGGTGTTCGATTCATCACAATGTAACTAGATTATTGACTCTAGTGCAAGTGGGAGACTGTTGGAAATATTCCCTAGAGGCAATAATAAAAGTGTTATTATTATATTTCTTTGTTCATGATAATAGTCTTTTATTCATGCTATAACTGTGTTATCCGGAAATCGTAATACACGTGTGAATACATAGACCACAATATGTCCCTAGTAAGCCTCTAGTTGACTAGCTCGTTGTGATCAACAGATAGTCATGGTTTCCTGGCTATGGACATTGGATGTCGTTGATAACGGGATCACATCATTAGGAGAATGATGTGATGGACAAGACCCAATCCTAAGCATAGCACAAAGGTCGGTTAGTTCGTTTGCTAGAGCTTTTCCAATGTCAAGTATCTTTTCCTTAGACCATGAGATCGTGTAACTCCCGGATACCGTAAGAGTGCTTTGGGTGTACCAAACGTCACAACGTAACTGGGTGACTATAAAGGTGCATTACAGGTATCTCCGAAAGTGTCTGTTGGGTTGACACGGATCGAGACTGGGATTTGTCACTCCGTGTTACGGAGAGGTATCACTGGGCCCACTCGGTAGTGCATCATCATAATGAGCTCAAGGTGGCCAAGTGTCTGGTCACGGGATCATGCATTATGGTACGAGTAAAGTGACTTGCTGGTAACGAGACTGAACGAGGTATTGGGATACCGACGATCGAGTCTCGGGCAAGTAACATACCGTCTGACAAAGGGAATTGCATACTGGGTTTGATCGAATCCTCGACATCGTGGTTCATCCGATGACAACATCGAGGAGCATGTGGGAGCCAACATGGGTATCCAGATCCCGCTGTTGGTTATTGACCTGAGGTCGTCTCGGTCATGTCTGCATGTCTCCCGAACCCGTAGGGTCTACACACTTAAGGTTCGGTGACGCTAGGGTTATCAGGAAGACAAGTATGTGATTACCGAATATTGTTCGGAGTCCCGGATGAGATCCCGGACGTCACAAGGAGTTCCGGAATGGTCCAGAGGTAAAGATTTATATAAGGAAAGTGGTTAAACGGACACCGGAAAGTTTCGGTGGCATACCGGTATTGTACCGGGGCCACCGGAAGGGTTCCGGGGGTCCACCCCTCCCGGGGGGGCCACATGGGCTGTGTGGGAGAGGGAGCCAGCCCCTAGTGGGCTGGGCGCGCCTACCCACCTAGGCCCATGCGGCTAGGGCAAGGGGAGGGGAAACCCTAAAGGGGGCGCCCCCCTAGCTTGGGGGGCAAGCCACCCCTTTTCCCTCTCCCTTTGGCCGCCGCCCCCCTCTAGGGTTTCCCCTAGAGGGCCGGCCCCCTTGCCCCTCTCCTCCTATATATAGAGGGGTGAGGGGAGGGCTGCAATAACACAAGCCAAGGCGCAGCCCCTCCCCTCCCCAACACCTCTCCTCCTCCGTACGTGCTTGGCGAAGCCCTGTCGGAGTACTGCTGCACCAACTACACCACGCCGTCGTGCTGCCGTTGGAGCTGCCTTCCTCAACCTCTCCTTCCTCCTTGCTGGATCAAGACAGAGGAGACGTCGTCCGTCCCGTACGTGTGTTGAACGCGGAGGTGCTGTCCGTTCAGCACTTGGTCATCGGTGATCCGAATCACGACGAGTACGACTCCATCATCACCATCCCCTTGAACGCTTCCGCACTCGATCTACAAGTGGTATGTAGATGAAAACTCTTCCCCTTGACTCGTTGCTTAGATGAACTCATAGATGGATCTTGGTGAAACCATAGGAAAAATTTTAATTTTTTGCATCGTTCCCCAACACGGGAATGACTTGGATATGATCCCAGCGTGCAGCCTAAGCTCATCCCCATCGCGGCCAACCTCCTTTATGCTGGCCCATGCAATAAAGACCTTCACCTTAATGCCTTCGAGGCCGCTGATCGTGTCATTTTTTATGTTCCGGCGACCCGGGTGCTGTAGTGGACGTCGTACTGGCCGTCAACACGAAATTTGCATTCATCAGAGAAGTGTACCTCAAAGGAGCCGTCCGGTCGGAGCTCGTAGTCATGCACTCCCTCCGGGAGGATGCCCGGTGGGAAGCCATATCGCCCTAGCATTTCGTACGCCGTTGGCTTGTTGGCTGTGGGGGCGGGGGCCTTGGCCAGGGTTGCGGCGGTGGCAGTGAGAAGGATGGCTACTATTGCTACAAGGAGGAGGGTAGTGTGCTTCGCCATTGTTGGTGCTCTAGCTCAGGCTGACAACTAAAGCTTTGCAGATATATTTGTGTGAGGCCATCGAAAGATGCAAGCTATATATAGAGATAAATCTATAAATATTTGGTGTGCAATAAATGTGTATTCGGTACTCACCAAAGTTAATGGGAAATATACTCCTACTAAAAATATTTTCATATAAATTAGATAAATACTACAAGATATATATGCTCATTAATTTTTCAAATCATGGCAACAAAATAAACATTTAATCCCCTCCAAAAAAATCTTTACATTCATTGAGGTGGAATTAAATATGTACTCCCACCGTTCCTAAATATAATTCTTTTTGTAGATTTCAATATAGACTACATACAAATGTATATAGACACATTTTAGAATGTAGATTCACTCATTTTGCTTCGTATGTAGTTCATATTGAAATCTCTAAAAGGTTTATCCTTAGGAACGGTGGGACTATCTTATTTTAGCAGAAATTAATTTTATACTTGATAACATTCACCAAATTCTTCTGTAAGGCCCTGATGGCCATTATTATTTATCTTGGCCCGCAATACCTTTTGAATCATGCAAGGCGACCAATTTTCTATATCTAAATAGGAGCACCCTACTAGATGATTTCTATGTCTTCTCATGAAGCCACGTCACCCGAATTGTTCTAGCCTTGATGCAACATAGATCGGTAGTCTATAGCCGTCCGATCAAGTGTTGGTCAAGTCTTCTATATCTAAATAGAGGCACCCCACTAGGTGATTTTCCTGCCTCCTCATGAAGCCACATCATCCGAATTGTTCCAGTCGTTGATGCAGGATAGATCGGTAACCACCGCCGAGTTAACACAACGTTTCGTTCTTACCGCTCGGTGCTGGCCCCGACACCATCTTTTGGGCTAGGCGCAAGATTTGGCCACTAAGAAGCCCATTAGGAGCCCATAGGCAACTATCATTCAAGATGCTACTACTCACACCCATCCGTTAAGCTTTGCTAAAAAGACTACCGCCAAGCCGACGCTGCAACATCGCCTTCCGGCGACTGTGCCATCACCTATCCTTCCACGGCCAGACCCTGCGGCCCCTCATGCTCTCCCCCAGCAGCCACCACCACCCTTTCTTGGGTCCAGCCAGCCGACCTCACCGCTGGCGGTCCCCTGGTGAGAAACCTCACCAAAGATGCGGGAAAAAGCCGTCACCACATCCACGCTATACCTGCGCTGCCACCACAGTCTATGTTCCTCATGGCCAGTCACCGCAGCTGACTTAAGCCGCCGCACCCAATGCCCCCCTGCTAGTGACCACCGCCAACCCTTCCGCTGCTCCACATAATTCGTTCGTCTTACCCGCTTTTATGTTGCAATCTCTTCCACCTTCATGCCACAAATGCACATGTAACGGCCTCACGGCACTTAATTTCTAGCCCTCATTATCTCTGCTTCATTGCCCTGCAAATACGGGCAAAAATGTGTTTATAAACCCTCTGTACTGCCATACTCATTGACCACGAACGCCTGCTCAGATCCATGTTTGAGAACCGACTTCTGCCCTAGTAGGTGCACACTCCCTCTTTTCAGCCCTCCCTGAGTATTTCTATCCTCACAAGATTATGCTTTCCAATTTCTCAGGCTTGGCTAGGGATGAAAGGATGTTGAGCGTGTAGGTCTTTTGCTGCTCGCATTGGCTACATCACTTCCACATATCGCTTGCCCCTTGCATTTCTTCCAGATTCTTAGTTCGTAAAATTGCTATTCAATAGCCGTGACGCAACGGTCTTTGAACTATTTCAGAAGTGTCACGCAGGTCCTCGAACTATGAAAAATGTCACCTAAGCCTTCGAAGATTTTTTGAAGTGCAATAAGTGTGTACTTATGTGACAACTCTGAAATAGTTTGATGATCTATATGACACTTCTGAAATAGTTTGAGGATATGAATGACACACATATTAATTGCACATTGAGGACCGATATGATGGTTTTCATAATTTGAGGACCTATGTTTTTTTAGGCATATTTGTGAACCTACGTGACAGCTCTGAAATGGGACCTAGGATGCACTTCACTCCTCTCGCTATGTACCACGGCAAGGCCCGGGCCGGGTGGCCACATACGACAAATTAAGACGCTGCGTTCCTGTCTCGTTGTGATTGGGTGGACGGGCGGGGCACGCAACGTAAGTCAGAAGAAGCATGGGTGCACCACTTGACGTATGCTCGCAAACCCTTTGACCCGCCGGATTGTAACGGCTCGCACCGGAGATCTGGCGATCGAGTCGCCGGCGTAGTGGACTCATCGTCGTCGACGCCGGCGCACGTTACTGGCGAGGTCGGCGCGTGAGCAGATGGATGATGCGTAAGCCGGCATGGCTGGAGGCATATGGATCACAAATTCATAACTGCTTCTTCCATCTCTTTATTACCATACGATGATGTATGTATCATCGCCCGGAAGTTAGCGCGTGCATGGTTGCACTCTTACATGTACGTGTCGTTACACTTGCATGCCGCATTTTGCAGCTTATTTAGGATGAAGATGTAGGTATAGTAGTATAAGATAGCTACTATTTGAACTGGATGTTGTAGGCCGGCGACTTGTCCGGGTTGAAGAGCCCGAAGCTCCTCTCCGTCGGATCCCCGGTCTTCTGGTTCTCGTTGAACATGGCGAAGATGTACGTCTCCAGCGCCTCCCGCTTCTTGGGCGTGCCCCCGCCGACGTGGTTGATCAGCCCCTGGTTGTACGTCCGCGCGTTGTCCGCCGACGCCGCGAACCCGCCTGCCGACGGCCACCCGCTCTCGGAAATCACCACCTTCACGCCCGGCGCGCCGGCCTTCACCAGCGCCGCGTACACGGCGTCCACCATGGCGTCGAACAGGGACGTGTAGGTCAGCCCGTTGTTCTGGTCACGCACGCTGGTGCCCGGCTGGAACGTCGCGTAGTTCAGGCTGATGTCCCGCGGGTTGTCGCGGTACGCGAAGTAGGGGTACACGTTGGCCAGCAGCGGCGCGCCTGTGCTCGCCAGGAGCCGGGCCACGTCCGTCATGTACGACTGCGCGAACACGCCGGCGGAGGGCGGGAAGGAGTTGGCCACCGCATCGAACCGGATCGAGGTCGACACCTTGATGGCGCCGAGACCGGCGGCGGAGAGGGCCGCGTTGAGGTTCTGCATGGCCGGGACGATGCTCTGCGTGTCGCCGCCCTGCACCTCGTTGCCGGCGGCGATGTACTTGATGTTCACGGCCGGGTAGTAGGGGCGCACGTTGTTCTGGACCCAGGACGCCGCGTTGGAGGTGCTGGCGGCAATGTTGGAGAGCTGGTCGTTACCGATGTCGAGGATGAGGCCGATGCCGGAGTTGCGGAGCGCAGAGAGGGCCTGCCCGTCGGCGAAGTAGATGCGCATGCCGTTGATGCCCTTGGACCTGTAGAGCTGCACCACGTCGCTCCGGGAGGGGAGGTTGTTGCCGATCACGCCGTAGCACACGCCGATGGAACAGGGCCGGTCCTGAGATTTTGGGGGCCCGGGGCGAAACTAAAACTAGGGGCCCTTAGTAGAAACAACAAATAATAGTAATGAATATATACATATATACTTGTCAAGTAATTATACATATTACCTTTCAAAAGTAATCATTGCCCGATGCAAATTCAGTTATGACGAGGTTGAATTCAATCTCTTCCAATAATTTCTTCTCGACACATATTGTTACCAAACCATTTGAATTTATGATTCATTATTGACCTCTCAACAATTTTAACTTTGAAAATCTGGTGTCAGCCGGTGTGACAGTCACAAGCACTGTAAATAAGATGTTATAAACAAGAGAGACATTAGGATAACAATCAAATTCTGTGACATGGTCAAAAATATTCATAGAATTACACCGTCCAGCAAAGTGAATTTCACAATTTTAACTCACAAAAGGGTAAAACTGAATGTTCATCAACACTAGCAGATTGTGCGTGTGCCCCTAATGAAAAAATTGTACTCTTAGGACCACTTACATTATTTTCACTTATATTGATGCCAACAGTTATCTCTTCCTCAGATTAAGAAGTTCCTTTAATATGCTTCTCTTCCTCCACAACAACTATCGCCAACTTATTGTTTGGGTACGTCGAAGCACTAGTACTGCTATTGAAAAAATTATTAATAGCTTCTCTTTGTGATTGTATCTGTTAATCCACACATTGTATTCACATTTCACCATAGTAAAAATATATGCGAGGGGATAAATTACTTATAATCAGTAATATACGTACAGAGAGTAGAGATTAGGAAACGGCAACATACCTGGGATTGCGTGATGTGTACTGGTTCGCCTCTGGATCTAGAGTTCGACGAAGCAGCGTTGTGTGCGAGCTTGTCCAGCGTCTGAAAGGCGGGAGACCAGAGCTCTGTTGTGTACCGGCTAGAGTCTCGCGATCCAGGAATAGAAATTGACGAGAGGACGAACTGGCGATCGGAATTAGGAGAAAACGAGCAGGACGGCGGCGTACTAAAGAAAACCAACGGCGCAGAATTAGAGGACTGGTACGTGATGGAATAGGAAGGAATCGATTTCACCGAAACAAAAGGAATAGAGTCTGCCGGCGTCCACGCCTGGTTGCCTTTCTAGCCACGGCCCACGACCCATAGATTTTTTTTTCGCACTAGCCCATAGGCTACCTGAGTACTGGGGAGGGCCCCCTGGATTATGGGGGCCCGGGGCGGCCGCCCCCCTGCCCCCCCTCAGGGCCGGGCCTGGGGTTAGGCCGCACCGGAGAGTGACGTCCATTGGCATGCACGATACGTACATACGCCATGTCGCCATGCCGTGCACCTTCGGTTTTCGCGGAGTCAAAGTAGCTGCGCTGATTAAAGTAGGCAGGGCGCAACACGACCACGTACGCAGGCAGGCGGGCGGAGGACGTGTATAAAAGGGGGGCCTGCTGCAGCTGCATAGGCACACACCAGCTCTAGTAGCAGATACAGGGAGCTAAGCTAGCAGCAATGGCGACAAAGGATGTTGCTTCCATGTTTGCCGTTGCTCTCTTCATTGGAGTGTTCGCTGCTGTTCCTACGAGTACGTGTGCTTAGCATTCTCTCGTGTTCTTGTATTTTCTATCTGCTTTGCATGCATGCACTTACTGTCGTCGGTGTGGTTATGCGGCAAATCAAATTCATGCATTGAGTACGATCATGCTGTTTTCTAAAATGGACAACTGGATAATTTATCTATTTTGCTGATAGAATTTTGTTATGTATTGCTACTATTACACAACATTAATTTTGTGGGCCATTACGAAGAAAATATTATAGTCTCTTTTGATCGTAGGATGCCAAAGATGGTAGAAACAGAAAGGGTGTGAAGTCTCAATCAAGTGATATACTCCCTCCATCCCAAAATAAGTGACTCAACTTTGTTCTAACTTTATAAAATCAAGAAAAAGAATTATACGAATCTTCATGCAAAATCAAAGGAATATAGCATCGACCGAGACATAATAAAGTCTCAGTTGGCTGCTTAGCAAAACTGAAACAGAAAAATGAAGGATTTGAGTGTCATGCCTATATTAGAATTAATTAAATGTGTACAAATTTTTTTTGGATGCGCCACTGAAAGCAAGGAGGGATTACTTTTATTTTTAAGAAATTTGGGTGGATACAATTCTTTTCGAAATGCCGTGCAAAGAAATTGCTGTTAAAGACTTCGTATGAGATTTAGTAACACAAAATTAAAAATATTAATTAATTAATTAAGGCGACGCCAACATAGTTATTCACGCAAACGCCTACGATAGCTAAACGGCCGAATGTCACTCTTACCCGCATGCATGCAGGTGTGCATTCAACCCGTCGTCTCCTTCCGCCTTTCTTCCACGGAAAACTCCGGGGGTTGTGGAAACTCGACCCATTTTTCTCGATGGTGTACTTGAGCTAGCTGGCCATGCTCTGCCCTGCTCATTAACAGGTTGGTACTAACATTTTTCCGGGGGCATAGGGCCGGTACCATGTCTACAAGGATGGTGTACTACAGGGCCTGTGAACCTTCGGATTTTCCATTACCAGCCCAGATTCAAACATTCACTTAATTTTGACGTTCAGCCCACAGTCCAATAATTTAATCCATGCATTTAACATTTTGTCCAAACTAAGAAAATGCCGAAAAAAATGTTTTCCACGCATGTCGAGTTGTGGTGACTCGGGGGCTCCCCCGTACGCCTGCTCCCCCGCGTCGCCCCTCGCTCGGGCGACTCGGGGGCTCCTCAACCCTAGCCGCCGCCGGGCCTAGCCCATCTTCCTCCCCTCCTCCCACCGCCGCCAGAGGACGCCGCCGGCTTGCGCCCGGAGGCCGACGGCGGTGGTGGGGGCTCTTCCTCCCTCCCGCGTCTCAGGGGTGGCAGGGCCCCAACATGCGTGGAGGTGCGGCCGATCTAGATGCGACGGCGTTGGCTTTGACGGCGGCGGCGGTCGGCCCTGCCTCGGGCCACTGGCGGCGGCTAGCCCGGATCGGGCGGCGGCGCGATGCGGTCTTCGGCGGCATGTCATCTGGCTTTAGATCGACGGCGGCGTCGAGGGCCTGGTGGACTGCTTGGCGGCACCCATGACAGATCTGGCCGGTGTAGCCAGTGGTGGTGGTCATCTTCTTCGTCGGCGGTGGCCGGCCAGAAGCTTGGTGATCGGATCTCGAGATCCATCATCTAGTCCCGGCTGCGAGTTGGGGAGACATGGTTGCCGGTGAAAACCGAGCCGATGGCAGGCGATGGCGGCTTCTGCGCCGTTACCTTGATGAAAGCATCGTCGTGTAACTACTGTCGACCCACTCGTGCTGCTCCGAGGGAAACCCTAGGATCTGGCGTTCCAGATCGGACGATGGCGGCATTGCGGTGTCGTTTCTCTCTTGGGAGCATCGTTTGTGGAGCAGCGCTGGAAGTCAGAGGCAGGAGGTGGAGCGGCTTCGTCTTGCACGGAGCTTCGGTGGAGATATCAAGTCATGCCTGACCGACAGGTGCTACGCTTTGTCATGCCTGGTCGGCAGGTGCTACGCACGACAGATCTTCAAAAGATTTCAAGCTGTGTCGACTGGTGGTACTTGGCAGCATGGCGCTGAGGTGTATCAGTGGCAACCGCTACGTGCTTAGCTGTTTGCGCGCAGGGAGGAGGTGCCGTTGGGCGCCGTGGTGGCGTCGACGATAGCTAGACCGAGCAAGGTTGATGCATGAGTACAGTTCTGAAGATGGAGCGGTGGCAGTTGGCGACGGCGGCCTCTGAGAGCACGCCGGACCAGTGTGTGCCCCAGACCCGGCAAGTGGCTAGGTTGGGGTCTCAGGTCTTAGATGTTAGGCTTGGCTGCGATGTCTGTTTGGTATTAGGCCCAGGCTATCTGCGCCCCTTCATCAACTAGATAGGTGTAGCGAAATTTGTTGCTTAGACGGCGGCTTTATTCTCACTGTTGTATGACTTTGTAAGGTCTTGTAAGAATAATTAATAAAGTGGCCGTATGCATCGCCCAGATGCAGAGGCCGGGGGTCATTCTCCTTTTCTAAAAAAAGAAAATGCCGAAATAGGCTTTCGCCCAAAATGGTACTCGTATACTGAAGGTTATGGTTATTATGTCTTGTCCAAACATCCTCTTTAACCAGCTTTTAGAGACGCTCGAGCATTTACGAAATCCATGTGAAATATACCATTTCTTTTCAAAAGCATAATGAAACCAACAAGTATTTGTTGAAGTTGTTTCTAATCGGGGAAAACACAATATAAAAGAAAAAACTTTTTTGATGTAAATATGTTTTGCAAACTACGCTTAGCAAGATGGGTAGCTCCCTCATTCATGTGAAACACGTATAAAACCACACTTATTTAGCCTAAATACGGTTATTAAAAAAAATACATGGCTTATCCCTGCGCACAACCGATTTTCCGATTGCCTAGGTGTGGATGCTCAGTACAAAAGGTACACCAGTACACCTAAACTGTCTAGTGCCATTCAATATGCCGCCATTTTTTCCTCTAAAAAACAAAATAGCTTTTGTTTTCTGTATACGTTCCATGGAAATCCTCCCCTCTCAGCAGTGACTAGTTTGTTTCTTCTGACGTATTTCCACTTCCCGTTGGCTAATTTCTTGCATGCGTATGCGTATGGCTACGGGTATATATGCTGCGTATCTTGACGAATACGTACGCACGTGGAACGATACACATCCGGTATGGGGTGCTAACGGGTTGGAACGGCGGCTTGTACCGTAGTGACTTTCCACACATGCATGTGCCAAATTCGTTCTTTTGTCAGGTCACTAGTAGAATACACCATAGTTTAAGTGGTTCAGACAGTGCATCTACGTGGGTGTTCCCTATTCCCATGGCGCCAGGACTAGGATGGTTCGTACGTTCATGGGTCTACACAGTATTCTGTACTTTTTTTTAGAAAAAAGGACGAGGCCCGGCGTTAAATCAATGACGCCCTTACAGACCGATAGGCCACGAAATCAACACAAAACAGAAAAAGAACAGAACAGCACAACAGCTCAAGATACAAGACACACAAGAAACAGCTAAACCACCGCTGCCGCAAACGTGCAGAAGAGGAGGGAGACCATGGAGGGTGATCCAACGCCGGAGGAAGCCCGTTTGTTGTCAAGACCCCGAGAGCACACACGGTTGGCACACCCTCTAACTCTGCCTCCGAAGAGGGCACACCCCGCCCTCTCGCTCTGGCTCTTAGGGCGCTACGCCGTCGGAAGGCGGAGATGCTCCACCCGAGCACAAATGGGCATGGCACAACCGGTGGCCTAGAGGGATGAAGACAGGAACAAGTGCCTCACCTCGCAGAGCCACCACACACAGTCACCACTCGCCGTCGACACAAATTGCAGCAAGGGCACAAGCTGTCGAACCAGAGGCCAAGAAGAGGCCGGGAAAATGGCATCCACCCCTGCCACTGGAGTGTTGCCTCATGAAGAACACCGGCCGCCATGGCGGCCAAACATCCGCGCAGCAGAGCCCGCCCCCCCATTGTCCAAAGGCGGCGCCTTCCAGAAGGTGACGACGCAGGAGCGCCGCCGTCGCCCCAATGGATTTATGGTTTTCACCAGGGACACATGGGGAAGGGAAAGTGATGGACCTCGGTGTCGCCCTCAAGAGGGAAAACGCGCCCGCAACGCCGTCGACGTCGTGGTCGTCACCGCCAACCAAGGGTTTCCCCCGATCTGCTCCCTCGACCCTGAGCACACCACCCCGCCTGCAAGCCCGACAAACCAGAGGACGCCGGAGTCCTGAGCGGAGGGGGATCATTGGGCCGCGCGCGGAGAAGTCGCCCTCTTCAGATCTGGTGCAGAGAGCCGGCGGAGACGGCTCTCGCACCGGGCCCATGACCGCCGCCACCTCGTCGCCCGCGCGACCAAGGGAGCATCTCGTGTGCCGGCGACCGCCGCCTGCTGCCGGGCACGAGACGCCCTCGCCGCTGCCCCAGATCCAACGCCCCCCATGAACCATGGGGCGGAGAAAAGCCCCGCCGCCACCTTCCTTGGTAGTTGCACGGCCTGGCCGGCGATCCCTCAGGCAGCGGCGAGACGGGTGCATCCTGCTCATGGCTTCCACAAGACCACAATGAATTGCACCCATGTATCAATAGAAATTCTTGAGACTTGTGCAAGTAGTTTATCACCTCTTTGGAACGTAGAACATACGGAAGAAGGATCATAATTCTTACTACAAGATCTACAAATGAACTTGTTATTTAAATTAGACATGCTCCATCTTATAGATAACCGTGTATGGCTTTAAGGCCTTGGAGGCGCAGTGGATCCCGGCCTTTGCCGGTTGAAGGGCTTCTACTTTGTTCGTATTATTATTTTTGTTTAAGATTTGTGTCCGGCTCAGAAAGACAGGAAGGCAAGGCGGCTGCAGCGACGCCCTGGAGATGGAATAAGTTTCTCTCCACCTAGCCCCCGTCCGGATGAACATGTGGAGTTGTGTCTTCAACGGATCACACGAGATTCTGTCAGGTTTTTGTCCCTGGTGGATCTGCTTGGATTAGGTCTTCGTTCCTCTATGTTCATGCGTCAGTAGGTTGGATCCTTTCGATATATGCTTCTCTTCGACGATGATTGATGTTCTCGTGCACTGGTTCTTTAGGGTCTTAGCACCATGACTTCCCAACTATCTACTGAAACAAGGTTTGTCCGGCTCAGGCAAAGGACGGACAATGACCATGATGCCCCTTCAGCTCGCTATACTGCTTGTAGCCGCCATGGTCTACAAACATTAATGTAATTTCTGTTACTTCTATTGTTCTTTATATAGACATGATGCTTGCTAACTAGATTGAAAGTTTTCTTGAAAAAAGTGTAATCGGTCGAACGATACAAGATAATACCAAAAAAGGCTTCTGCCCCGCTTTATATATAAAGCACTGATCCATAAGCATCAAGATACAAACTCATGCCACCACCGCACATGACACACACACACCCAAGGCAATATACAAAGGTGCCGAGCACCGCCAAACCACCCCAACGACTACCAAGCCTCTACACATGCGCGAGGAAGAACCGCTTGGAGCCAACGGAGACCTCCAATTCTTCGAGGAGAGGTGAGATGGAACAAGGACTCCAAGATGGTGCCTCCTAGAAGGGAACGACCACTGATAGCCGCCACCATCCGATCCCAAAGATTGAGTTTTCACCCGGAGCAACTCGAAGGACTAAGGGCACCGCGACGGAGCCTTCATGAAGGATATGATGTCCATGGCTGCCACCCCTGTAGGCCAATACAAGATTGGACAAGTGATGTACCCAGCACGCTCACCCCTCCGACGCATCCTAGCTCCACCAACCACTAGCAACAACCCACCCGTGTGGCCATGGCCGCTCGCCCGCACCCGAGGCGCAAGTTCCACCCACGAACATCGTGCCTCCTGCTGTCGCCCTGCATAAAGACACGCCCAAGACCGACCAAAGTGACCCGCTTTGGGCCAAAGGGCGCACCCGACCGAAGGGGCCACAGCATACGTCCCGCCTCGAACAACGAAGGAGCCACGTCAGCCCACACACAGCCGGGGAACGAGGGAAGAGGGAGAGTGGACACATCCGGGTTGGCACACCCTTGTGTCAGCGACGGGTTGCCCGAGCTCGTCGGCTCCTCCCATCCATCCAACCTGCCTCCCCACCGGACACCTCCTGTGTCGCCCCAACTCGACGACGAACGCACCACCACACAAAGCCACCAACTCACACCACCCACTCGCAAGGAGAGATCCCAAGAACCGCCGCCAATCGCGAAGAAAGCTCACCGATGAGTCCATCTGCGCTGCCTACTATCGTCCAGCACCCGGATCCCGGCCAGCCAGCCCACTTGGCCAGTTACTGCTGCGTCACACCACCACCCGCCATGGCCATGGCAGGGGCAGAGACCTGCAGCCCGTGCCTCCTTCGGCATGGGCCGCCAGGCCCCAGATCTGGCCTCGACCTCACCAACCCTGGCAACCAAGGCACGCCCGCTGCCACCGCGCCGCCAAACACACCACGACGCATCGCCACCGTCGACCAGCCCGGTGAGCCACCGTGCTGCTGTGCCCGACACCTAGCGCAATACCCAGGGCTGGGTGAGTGGCCCCGCATCTTGCCACCCGTGCGTGGGGAAGAAGAGCACCCCGCCACCATCGGCATTGGCCGGGCTTCACCCAGTCATGTCCCTTGGCGGCGGTGAAGGAAGCGAGGAGGGATGTCCCGCCGATGGCTAGGGTTAGCCTCCCATGCACCTGGGGGTGCGTCGCAGGAGGAGATGGGTTCGTTGATCTTTCACTCCTCCAACGATACAAGATATTTATGTAGCTACCAAAATGAATTTGTATCATGGAGAATAGGAGTTGACAAATTCTTACCGAGTTGATGCACTTGTATTTCTGTTGGCCCTAAGTTATTGATAGAGTAGAAACTCATTTTGTTCTTCCTATGACCCAAAGAGGCCTTGACCCTCTCGCGAGTCAAGTGAAAATACAACAACCACGCAAAAACTTATGCCCTCAACCCTCAGCAAAACATAGTAAGTTGTTCTAATTAAGTTGACGCGCTGACAGAAATATCAGCAACACATAATAAGTTGTTCTAACTTGATGATCCAAAGTTGCTCTAGATAACAAAACGCTCACATAACTAATAAGATACTGAGGGACGGTAGATAAATAAAGGGAAAAGTATATTATTTGTCCCTGAATTTTTTTGAAAGTATAGAAATGACCCCTCAACGTCAAAAACGGTAAACGTTGGTCCTTCAACTACTCAAACCGGATTAGTTTAGTCCCCTAACTCAACAAAGTGGTTTTTATGCTGACTTGCCATAGTTTTGACCAGTCTTTGCCCATGTGGCAATTTTCTTCTTCCTTCCCAATTTTAACTCAGTTGGGCCTTTTGTTGAGCAGATGGCGCGCGCGAGCAAGAGGAGCAGAGGTAGGCGTGAAGCTTCTGTGGCTCATGGGAACCGTAGGGCCAAGGTAGGTTTGTGCCCATGGCTAGCAGCAGTGTGGCGGAGAGAAACCATGGACGCATTGGCGAGTGCCCAGGTCAAACGTCTTCCGTGTTGTGTCTTGTACACCAGGACACCCGGCTCGAAAGGCTTCCCCTTGATCGGGCGAACAAATATGGGTCGGAGAGGAAGCAGCTTGTTTATTTCCCTCCACCCTACAACATGCTCTCTCTCTCTCTCTCTGATATGACCAAGCGTTAGTTATGACAGCTACACCTTGAGCCTCGCCCCTCCTCCGCCCTCTATAAGTTGGACTGGCTAGCGCAAGTGCGAGTACACAACAACATCACGCATAGAGGCCTGCTCATTGTCATCATTTCTAACAGTTCATCTCTCTTCAGAACTAGAGATCTCATTCGTCTCGAGATTTTTCCGTCCAAGTGTGTCGAGGTTTTCATCCTCTCTCTTCCCTCATCCTTCTCTCTTCCTTTCCTTTTCTTGTTCTTCGATTATGGTTTAGGTTAGCCTCCCACTCTCTTTGTTTTTTATGTACGTTCCTCTTGCACTGCATTTGCATTGTTAGTCATCTCTAAAAGTCCATCTCTCGCAGAGCTAGAGATCTCTTTGTTGGTTTTTTCATCAAGTGTGTTTCTCATTCTCTCTTTTCCCTCCCCTCTCTCTCTACAATCCTTTTTCTTGTTCATAATTTTGGATTAATCCATCTGGTTTGCACACCTCAGAGATGCCAAAGCCGAAGAAAGCCTGGTTTCTTCAAGCTGATAGTTCTGAAACTCGTACTGTTAGTACAAACTCCGCTTTTCCCCCTCTTCATGTGGATGCATTATTTATTCTCTTGACTTTGTTATTTGTTATTAATTAATGTAGATGCTTGAGGTAGACCAAGGATTCCTTAACGACTTGAACCGGACGCAAGACAATCTCAGGAATACACGAAATAATGGGGCAAACATGACGATGGTAATTTGGTTGAGCCCAAAAATGCAACTTTTTTGATTTGGTTGAAACATACAATCTCTGCTTACTGTAAACTTTTTTACTACACTAATTTACTCCAGTGTTCATTTCTAACTGGTTTTCCTTACAAAAAATGCCAATTTATAACACTCAACCATTTAAAAATTAATTAGTGTGTATTTTTTAACATGTTCCAACTCTAACACTAAAATAACAATTCAGATAACTCTATTGCATACATTCGATCTTAAGAGACATGCCATATGTACCTAATCTTTCTCCCTTTTTATATGGTCTAACACACACATTGTGTTTTCTACTCTATTGCTGCTATGCTTTGTTAAAAGAAATTTAGCAAAGTTAATTTGAGTGTTGCCATGAAATTGTCAACTAGTAGCATTTACTATTATTATATGAATTTTCACACTATACACCACATGGACATGCCAAACTTTTTATTTTTAGGGTATATTCAGAACAAAAACTGGGGTATTAATTAGGTACGCATATTTTTCCTTGTCTTAAAAAGAAAGGAATATATTACTCCCTCCATTCTAAAAATAATTGTCTGGACCTTAGTATAACTTTGTAGTAAACTTATTTTAGGATGGAGGGATCATAAAAACTGCCTTGTTCTTTTACATTTAAACCCTCACAATGCAATGCAATTGCATAAAGGTCCATATCAATTAGGAGCAACTTAAAATTACTTACATATTTTTTAATTATGCATGGCGAGTCCACCAACCATCTCTTTTTTCAAACTAAGGTTCCAAAGGCCACAAACAATCAAAATATCTAACAAACCATCCATACTCCAACCATTTGGTGGTTTTTTGGGCAAAGCCAGAGAAGAGCTTTCAATACCCACCCACAGATGTGATGTGATGCACCATGTCCTATGGCTCCATGTAGATGTGGTGGGAATTCAACTACAATCCTGAAGCACATGTACCATGTAGGCCATCTTTTTGTACAGTAAAAAGCCTCAACCAAGAGTTTTAGCTAAGTTAATGACAATGAATGGTAGGGGCATAGAACTTCACAATCTCTTGAAGTAAACTTAGGGTGCTCCATGACTTCTCTTGATGGAAAGAGAAATCCATAGCATTCATGCTGCTGGTGGTATACATCCAGCACATGTGTTGATCAGATGTGGAAACAAGAAAGCTACCTAGTCCAACTCGATCGAAACTAGAAAAATAATCTGGTCGGCCAACCCTATCGAAGCAGAGTAGCCTGATTGAGAGCACCAACGAATGAGAGGTGTATCAGATGGAAAGAGACCACACCCCCAGCAACCATAATTTATTTTTGGAAAAGAGATCTACAACCCGTGTGCATAGAACCTCCTTTTCCATAAATCTTGAATATTAAGTTGCAAAAAAAATCTTATAATGTTTTGTAGGACGTTTTCTAAGTTTGACCCAAAGAAATAGAAGTACTTGCTTTTTTGGGGCAACACATAATATTGATCATAAATTCCTTTTTTGTGACAAATAATTGTATCATAAATTCTATCAAACATATTTCCAAAAATATAAAATTCTATACCTGCAGTAAAAGGCATGCCTACTTCCAATTTGGATCTTGGGCTAAACTACATGTATTTTTGGATATTTAGGTGTATTTTTGGATGTTAGGCTTGTATGATTGTTAAAATCCAATTAGTTCCCCTATGTTTTCCTAACAAACCCAAGTTCACTCATATGGTATTTACATAAATTTGATTGTAATATAAATTCATAACCACAAAAACTAGACCCATATTTCTGCTAGACTAGATCTTAATAGCTAATTATTGTTACCTAGATGTATATAAGAGAATGTTAGTGGTATAGTATTAATTGAAACCACTAGCTCTTGTCTATCCAGACACATTTTATTTATTATACCATAGAGTAAGCAAATGTATTCTAACCTCTAAGCGACAACATACATATACATTCATGCAGAAAGGCTTGGGTGGGTTTGTTAGAACCTTCTACTTTGATGAAGAATCCAATGCTGATGTCATTAACGGCACAACACAAATTGAGTATGATATAGAAATGTTCAGAGAATACCCTATCACAGTAGTGGTCTTAGAGAATAAGGACAACTCTAGTGAGATTGGAGATGCAATTGTTGGGCATACTAAAAAACTTTCTGGCGATGGTGGTGACTTAATTGTGCAAGCATATTTCAGTGGCTTTTCCCATAAAATCCATAAATATATAGTGGCCTACGAGCGATTCACTCCGTCCTCAATTCGGGGAATATGTAACAGGCCATTTTTTTCCGCTGATGGCCTACATCTAGACTTGATAGAATATTGGCGAAAAAGAATGAGGTGCATTGTCTCATATAATTAATATGTTGACTAATGTCTAGACATCAGGTCTAGAGATAGCTGATTCATTCATGTGTTCTTTTGGGATCATGCATGTCATTCATAGAACTTCTCTATTACGCGGCACGGTGCGAAATCAGACATGGTAGTCTCTCGAACCCTACCAGCTACGTGACTTGTCGTGGAGATCTGAGGATAATTAATAAGGGGCGAGTTACCGATACGAAGCCGGGAAAGACATGGAGGATCTTATGAATCTTATATCTAGACTATTCCCTGACAGTTTACCTAAATACGAGTGGGTCAAACAATCTTTTGCTTTCAGAGACCATGATGTACTATTCTACCATATCCCACAACACATCTTCGCAGTACATGACAATGTAAAAAATTAATTAAGTTAAATATGGAAGTTGTAGCCCTAATGCAATAACTATCTCAAGGTAGGTAGACTTTATTACCT
The DNA here is from genome assembly GCF_002162155.2 of Triticum dicoccoides. NCBI lineage: Eukaryota > Viridiplantae > Streptophyta > Magnoliopsida > Poales > Poaceae > Triticum > Triticum dicoccoides. The sequence goes on from NC_041385.1 coordinate 800,580,597, forward strand.
TTATGATACAAAAAAGAAAGACTTATATTACTACGTGTTCTTGATGTACCTACTCTTGGAATACTGTGTATGCATGCAGTGATCCAGCAACAGTCCATAATTTTCGTCGTATTGCCTTGGGGCACCCAATTTTATTGGGCACAGTATTAGAAAAACTGGAATGCTTTGTAACTCTCCACCATGGCGTGACCGTGATGGACGATGTTTGTTGGGAGAGAGCAGGTTCTTAAATAGGATTCACCGTGACTACCCCTTGTTGAGACGGTTCTTATCTAGCAACCTCTTCCAGGACAAAGTGGGTAGCGAGTATGATTTCCATTTTCGAAGACTTGTTCCGTGGAGCGATCTCTACTATCGCCTCTAAACATTCCGACAAGCCAGTTATTTGAAACTGAGAGTAAACTATGACTATGAGACGCCATATGGGTATCCAGTGAATGAGTTCCTATATGACTTTCGATACAATGATTGGTCACCTAGGTATGGTGAACGATACATCTATATCAATATCATTAGGTTGGTTCAGAACCTGATAAAGCATGGAGCTGAATACTGTGAGGTTTAAGCCACATGATTTATTTTTCCGATTCTTCGCTTCCCATTCTTTTTCAGATTCTAATAACTGAACTAGTACTTTCTATCAATATTGCAGCAATATGGGAATCTGAATAATCTCCTCACTAAGATCAAAACTCGTTTTAGCCATAATATGTGTGCTTGCTACACCCTCCTAAATATTAAGAAGGATTGGATTAATGAGACGTCATCCGAGCCATATGTATGTAAGATTTAAATAGATGTCTCCCATTCATATATAAGTGTTTTGCAAGTTCCAATTCTACGTAGCTATCTAATTGTTGGTTTATCCATGTGTCTATTTTTACACCTACAGAGATGATGTGAGATCAGGACGAGGAACTGGGCCGACCTCAACAGCAACCAGAGATTCTTTAAGTATGGATGCGAGATGGACGCTAATGGCTTGAGCCGTTAGGTTGGTACTTATGCATCTTCGCTCAGTACCTCATCAGTGTTGGGTCGCTTGTATCGGGTCCATGTGACCATGTATCGAACTAGTACACCTCTAGTTATATATATCTAGCTTATGTATATATAGTGATACATGGTCACACCTCTAGTTATATGTATATATAGTGATACATGGTCACATGGATCCGATACAAGCGACACATCGCTGATAAGGGTACTGAGCGAAGATGCACAAGTACCAAAAAGACCAACCTAACAGCTCAAGCCATTGCCATCCATCTCGCATCCATACTCAAAGAATCTCCGGTGGCTGTTGAGGTCGGGCTAGTTCCTCGTCCTGATCTCACATTATATTTTTAGGTGTAAACATAGACACATGGACAACCAACAATTATATAACTACGTACAACTGGAACTTGCAAAATACTTATATATGAATGGGAGACATCTATCAAACCTTACATCCATATGGCTCAAACGACATCTCATTGATCCAATCCTTCTTCACACTTAAGAGGGTGTAGCAACCACACATATTATGGCTAAAACGAGTTTTAATCTCAGTGAATAGATTATTCAGATTCCCAAATTGCTGAAATATTGATAGAGAGAGTACTAGTTTAGTTATTAGAATCTGGAAAAGAATGAAAAGCAAGGAATCAGAAAAAATAAATCATGTGGCCTAGGTGTATACCTCACAGTATTCAGCTCCATGCTTTATCAGGTTCTGAACCAACCTAATGTTTATTGATATAGATGTATCATTCACCATACCTAGGTGACCAATCATTGTATCGAAGGTCGTATAGGAACTCATTCATTGGATACCCATATGGAGGTCTCATAGTCATAGTTTACTCTCAGTTCCAAATAACTAGCGTGTCGGAATGTGAAGAGGCGGTAGTAGAGATCATTCCACGAAACAAGTCTTCAAAAACGAAAATCATACTCGCTACCCAATTTGTCCTAGTAGAGGTCACTAGATAAGAACCATCTCAACTTGGGGTAGTCACGGTGTATCCTATTTGAGAACCTATCTCTCTCCCCAAAAACATCGTCCAGCTCCATCACACCCTGGTGGAGAGTTACAAAGAATTCTAGTTTTTCTTCTACGGTGCCCAATAAAATTGGGTGCCCCAAGGCAATATGAGGAAATTATGGAATGTTCCTGGGTCACTAAATGCATACCCAAATACACGAGTAGATACCGTGGACATAGTATTCCACGAGTAGATACATCAAGAACACATAGTAATAGAAGTCTTTCTCTTTTGTGTCATAAAGGTAATAAAGTCTACCTACACTTGAGATACTTCTTGCATTAGGGCTACAACTTCCATATTTTATTTAATTAACTTTTCGCATTGTCATGTACTACTAAGCAATGTTGTGGGATATGGAAGAATAGTACCTCATGGTCTCTAAAAGCTGAAGATTCTTAAGGGATACCCACTCGTATTTAGTCAAACTACCAGGGAATAGTCTAGATATAAGATTCATAAGACCCTCCATGTCTTTCCTGGCTTCGTATCGGTAATGAAAAACTCATCACACATTAATTATCCTCAGATCTCCACGACAAGTCACATAGCTGGTAGGGTTCGAGAGACTACCATGTCTGATTTCGCATCGTGTCGCGTATGAATGACCTGCACGATCCCAAAAGAACACAAGAATGAATCAACTATCTCTAGACCTGATCTCTAGACATTAGTCAACATATTAAATGTATGAGGCAATGCACCTCATCCTTTTTCGCCAATATTATGTCATGTCTAGTTGTAGGCCATCAACAACAAAAAATGGTTGGTTGCATATTCCCCGAATTGAGGATGAAGTGAATCACTCGTAGACCACTATATATTTCTGGATTGTATGGGCAAACACACTAAACTATGCTTGCACAATTAAGTCGGCACCATAGCTAGAAAGTTTTTCAGTATGCCCAAAAATTGCATCTCCAATCTCACTAGAGTTATTCTTAATTATTCTATAAGACCACTACTTTGATAGGGTATTCTCTGGACAGTTATTGATCACTCAATTTGCATTGTGCCGTTAATGACATCAGCATTGGATTCTTCATCAAAGTAGAAGGTTCTAACAAACCCACTGAAGACTTTCTGCATGAATGCACATGTATGTTGTCGATTAGAGGTTAGAATACATTTACTTACTCTATGGAATAATAAATAAAATGTGTTTGGATAGACAACAGTTAGTGGTTTCAATTAATACTATACAACTAACATTCTCTTATATACATCTAGGTAAGAATCATTGGATATTAAGATCTAGTCTAGCAGAAATTTTGGTCTAGTTTTTATGGTTATGAATTTATATTACAATCAGATTTATGTAATATCATAGCAGTGAACTTGGATATGTGAGGAAAACATAGGGGAACTAATTGGCTTTTAACTATTCTACAAGCCTAACATCCAAAAATACACCTAAATATCCAAAAAAATATGTGTAGTTTAGCCCAAGATCCGAATTGGAAGTACGCATGGCCTTTTACTGCAAGTATAGAATTTTATATTTTTTGAAATATGTTTGATAGAATTTATGATACATTTATTTGGACAAAAAAAGAATTTATGATCAATATTATGTGCTGCCCCCCAAAAAGGCAAGTACTTCTATTTCTTTGGGTCAAACCTACATAAATATTATAAGATTTTTTTGCAACTTAATATGAAAGATTTTTGGAAAAGGAGGATCTATGCACATAGGCTGTAGATCTCTTTTCCAAAAATAAATTATGGTTGCTAGGGGTAGTATAACTTATGGTTACATGGTGACACAACCATAGTAAACAAGACATGGAGGTATAACTTATGGTTGTTGGGGACGTGGTCTCTTTGCATCCAATACACCTCCCATTCATTGCTGCTCTCAATCAGGCTGCTCTGCTTTGGCAGGGTTGCCTGACCAGATTATTTTTCTAGTTTGGATCGAGCTTTCTTGTTTCCACATCTGATCAACACATGCGCTGGATGTATACCACCAGCAGCATGAATGCTATGAAGTTCCCTTTCCATCAAGAGAGGTCATGGAGCACCCTAAGTTTTCTTCACGAGACTTTGAAGTTCTATGCCCCTACCATTCGTTGTCATTAACTTAGCTAAAACTCTTGGTTGATAAGGCTTTTTGCTGTACAAAAAGAAGGCCTAAATGGTAAATGTGCTTCAGGATTGTAGTTTAATTCCCACCACATCCACAAAGCCATAGGCCATGGCGCATCACATCACATCTGTGGGTGGGGACTGAAAGCCTCTTCTCTGACTTTGCCCAAAAAATCACCAAAGGGTTGGAGTATGGATGGTGGCCTTTGGATCCTCGGTTTGAAAAAGAAATGATTGGTGGGCTTGCCATGCCCAACTAAAAAATATGTAAGCAATTTTAAGTTGCTCCTAAGTGATATGGACCTTTATGCAATTGCATTGCATTGTGAGGGTCTAAATGTAAAAGAAGAAGGCAATTATTATGCTCCCTCCATCCCAAAATATGTTTAGTACAAAGTTGTACTAAGGTTCCAACAATTATTTTAGAATGGAGGGAGTAATATATTCCTTTCCTTTTAAGACAAGGAAAAACATACGTACCTAATTAATACCCCAGTTTTAGTTCCAAATATATCCTAAAAATAAAATGTTTGGCACGTCCATGTGGTGTATAGTGTGAAAAATCATATAATAATAGTAAATACTACTAGTTGACAATTTCATGGCAACACTCAAATCAACTTTGCTAAATTTCTTTTAACAAAGCAACACAACCATAGAGTAGAGAGCACAAAGTGTGTATCAGACCATATAAAAAGAGAGAAAGATTAGGTACATATGGCATGTCTGTTAAGGTCGATTGCATACAGTAGAATTATTCAAATCGTAAGTTTATTGTTAGAGTTTGACCATGTTAATAATACTCACCAATTGATTTTTAAATGGTAGAGTGTTATAAATTGGCATATTTTTTTCGTAAGGAAAACCAATAATAAATGAACACAGGAGTAAATTGGTGAAGTAAAAAAGTTTACAATAAGCAGAGAGTGTATGTTCATTTCTACCCTAAACACTAAAAATGTTGCATTTTTGGGCTCAACCAAATTACCGTCATCTTGTTTGCCCCATTATTTCATGTATTCAAGATTGTCTTGCGTCCGGTCGAAGTCCTTAAGTAATCCTTTGTCTGCCTCAAGCATCTACATTCATTAATAACAAATAACAAAGTCAAGAGGATAAATAATGCATCCACAGAAAGAGGGGGGAAAGCGGAGTTTGTACCAACAGTACGATTTTCAGAACTATGTGCTTGAAGAAACCAGGCTTTCTTCGGCTTTGGCATCTCTGAGGTGTGCAAACAAGATGGATAAATCCAAAATTATGAACAAAAAAAGGACCGTAGAGAGAGAGAGAGGGGAGGGAAAAGAGAGGATGAGAAACACACTTGATGAAAAAACCAACAGAGAGATCTCTAGCTCTGTGAGAGATGGACTTTTACAGATGACTAACAATGCAAATGCAGTGCAAGATGAACATACATAAAAAAACAAAGAGAGTGGCAGGCTAACCCAAACCATAAGCCAAGAACAAGAAAAGGAAAGGAAGATAGAAGGAGGAGGGAAGAGCAAAGCCTCGACACACTTGGACGGAAAAATATCAAGACGAACGAAATCTCTAGATCTGCAAGAGAGAGGAACTATTAGAAATGACGACAATGTATTGCAAGAAATAGAGAGGGACGCTAACCCTAAACAATAAGCAGCCCTTTGTGCATGCTGTTGCTGTGTGCTCGCACTGGCGCTAGCCACTCCAACTTATAGAGGGCGGGGGAGGGGCGAGGCTCAAGGTGGGGGTTAGCTGTCATAACTAACGTTTGGTCATATATATGTCGTGTGTGATGTCTTATGTGCCGTGTGTGCCATACCATCGGTAGCTGGTTCCTTCTTAACACGGGATGTTAACGCCGTCTTTGCGCATGACCTTCTGTCAGTAGCCGTGTGTGCCATACCTTCTTTTCCTCCAGGGGAACGATGAATGCTCTCTTGTCTACATGGTATCATCCGCTCCGGTCTAACCCTAGGGTCAGCCGCCGCCGCCGCCGCCACCGCCGCGCCTCCCCGCGCCCCTGCGGAGCCTCACCTTTCACTCACACGCGTCGCCGGTGCCTGTGCCTTGCTTCCGCCCACGCATCCCAAGCTGCTGCTGCCCCGTGCGTCCTGTGATCATTGTTCAAGATATCTTTCAATATTACGATAAATCAACCGATTTATCGCTTATCGATGTCTGGCCGATAAGATAAATCAGCTGATAAATCTACCAACATGGCGATAAATCAGTCGATATGCCGATAAACTAGCTGATTTTCCCCTTATCTTGGCTTGACCGATAAGTTCCCGATAAGTGATATCCCCAACATTGCCTGTGATCGCTACCACCCCGTGCCCTGTGCCGCTGCGTCCCGCGCGCCGCAGCCGCTGCAACCTTGCACCCGCGCGCCGAGCCAGCCGCCCTATCTTCCCACCCGCGCGCCTGCTTCCTTCAGCCGCCGCGCCGCAGCTGCCGCACCGTCTCCTGCTACAGCAGCACCCTACCGCTGCTGCCACCTCTTCTCCCAACCCTAACCCGAGCCGCTACCCCGCACGTCGCCGCCATGTCATGGCCCTCCTCCCCCGGCTCCTCCACCACCCACTCGTCCAACCCGTTCGCTGGTCCCGAGCCCCCCGCCGCCGCCATCCATGACCTCAATATCGAGGCCCGGGTCCCCATCCGTCTCGACAGCTCCAGCATGTCGTACTACGCGTGGAAGACCTACTTCAACCTCATCTTCCACGAGTACTATCTCACCGAGCATATCGGCGGTTCCGTGGACAGCGCGTACATGTGCGGCGATCCGAAGTGGTCCACCATCGAGGCCACGATCATCCGTTGGTTCTGCCAGACGGTCTCGTAGGACATCTTCCACACGGTCATCGCCGAGGACGACGACGCCTGCGTCATGTGGGCCAAGATCAACGCGCTCTTCACTACAACAAACTCCAACGCCTTGTTTTCTTGCAGCAAGAGTTATTCGGCTGTCACCAGGACAACTCCACCATCGATGAGTACTGCATGAGGCTCAAGATGCTCGCCGACGAGCTTCGTGACATCGGCGCTAAGGTCTCTGACAACCTCCTGCTGAGCACCCTCATCGTTGGGCTTAATGAGGACTTCGGCAACGCGGCGTCCAACCTCACCCTGATGCCGCAACTCACGTTCCAGCGCGTCGTCGCGTACTTCAAACTTGAGGAGTGCCGGATGACGAAGCTGAAGCAGCAGGTCCAGCACACCGCTCTCGCAGCCGGTACCACCCGCGGCGGCCCTGCTCCTCCGGCCGACCCCCGCCAGTCCGCGCCGCCAGCACCCGCCGACTACTACCCATTGTCGCCCGCGCCCCCAGCGCCTCCCCAGTAGCCGTAAGGTGGTGGGGGCCGGTGCAAATAGCATGGTGGAAGGGGCCGCCGCCAGTAGTAGCCACAACAACAGCAGGCGCAGGGCGCATGGGGGCGCCCCACTTCCAGCAGCCGCCTCCTACATGGCCGCCGGCCAGAACCCGTAGACAGGCGTCATCCATGCCTATCATATGCCTGTCCCGCGGGCACTAGCACTGGGTCTCCTTGGCCCCCGTCCAGCGGGCCACCAGGCGTTCGTCGGCGCCCACTACCAGCCCTACGGTGCCCCGCTCGCGCCACCCCTCGGTGGCTACGGCGTGCCTGTGTAGGCGCCGCCCCTATGGAGGCCAGCCGCCGGTGGCGGCACATGCACCGTGGGATCCAGCCCTCCTGGCCGCCCTACACTCGGCGCCGGTGTTGAGCAACTATGGTGGTGGAGGCGACTGGTACATGGACTCGGGTGCTACCACACACATGATAGCTCAGCCCGATAACCTTTCCTCCTCCACTCCTGTTCACACTCCCACTTGCATCACCGTTGGCAACTGTTCCTCTTTACCCATCACCCATTTCAGTAGCACTAGTTTTCCTTCCAGTTCCACACCTATCACTATGTTTAACGTTCTTGTTTCACCTAACTTAGTCACTAGACTAGTCTTTGTTCAACGTCTTACTCATGAGAATCCTCTTACTGTTGAATTTGACGGTGTTGGTTTTTCTGTGAAGGACGCCCATACCCGGATGGTGCTTCACCGCTATGATAGCCCTGACGAGCTTTATCCCATGCATGCCAGCGCCTCCACTTCCACACCCGTTGCTCTCTCCGCCGGCGTCGACCTTTGGCATGCTCGCTTGGGCCACCCCAACCCCGCCGTTTTCTATCAGATTCTTAGGCGTTTTTCTTTCTCATGTAATAAGCTCGATGAGCATACTTGTGAGGCTTGTCATTTGGGCAAGCACGTGCATCTTCCCTTTAGTGCGTCTACTTCAGTTTCCTCTTTTTCGAGCGGCCGTCAGATTCATAGTGATGTTTGGACGTCTCCCGTTGCGAGTAACACGGGCTATCTATACTATTTGGTGATTTTAGATGATTATTCTCATTATGTGTGGACTTTTTCTCTTCGTCGTAAATCCGATGCTTTAGCCACACTCACCACCTTTTATTCCTATGTCACCACTCAGTTCGGTCGCCCCATACTTGCACTCCAAACTGATAACGAAAAAGAGTTTGACAACGTAGCTCTTTGCTCCCTTCTCGCCTCTCACGACACCACCTTCCGTCTAACTTGCCCCTACACTTCACAGCAGAACGGCTGCGCCGAGCGCATTCTCCGCACTCTTAATGACTGTGTTCGCACATTGCTCTTTCATGCTGATGTGCCTGCTCGGTTCTGGCCTGATGCCCTCTCCACCGCCTCTCTCTTAGTCAACATTCGTCTGTGTCGTCCCCGGTGGAACTACTCCCCTCACCACCTTCTTTTCGGTACACCACCATCCTATGATGGTCTTCGCATATTTGGGTGTCTCTGATATCCTAGCACCGCGTCCACCACACCACACAAGCTTGCACCCCTCTCCGTCCGATGCATCTTCCTTGGCTACCACCCCCAACACCAAAGGTTACCGGTGCTATGATCCTGTCACTCATCGTGTGTACACCTCAAGGCGCGTGTACTTCGTCGAGACGGTGTTCCCTTTTTTTCAGGTTCCTCCGACCGCGCCTCCTTTGGCTCCGGCCCCCGCGCACCCTACCTGGTGTGATGCGTGGCGGCAGCCCCCAATGCCTCCCTCGGCCCGGCGCCTTCTGCTGCTCCCTCCCGGGTTCTCGACTCCCTCACCCGAGGTTGAGTCCGACCGGGCCCCCGGGTCGCCGGCTTCCTCGCACGAGGTCGAGCCCGCGGGCATCACACCCGCTACCCCGGCCGACGCCGCCACTCCTGCGACGGGCTCGAACTCGACCTCGCCCATCGCCTCCTCCGTAGCTGGCTCGGCTGGCGCCATCGCGACTTCTGACGCCGCGGCCCCCAACTTTGACGCCGTGGGCGCCCCCGTTCTGGCCGCGGCCCCCGCTACCGCGGGCGCCCCTGTTGTGGCCGCAGCCCACGACGCCCCTGTGGCCCCAGTTGGCGCGGCACCCACCGCCCTCCCCGGCCTGGTCACCCGTGCCCGTGCAGGAGTGCATCGGCCGAGCACGCGCTACTCCTCCGACGAGTATGTGTGCGCTACCTCGACATCGACGCCATCACCCATGCCCACCTCCGCTCGTGCCGTCCTTCGGGATCCCATTGGTTGGCTGCGGTGCAGGAGTTTGACGCCCTACAGCGCAACCACACGTGGCAGCTTGTTCCGCGACCCCTCCGTGCCAACATCATCACTCAAGCGCTACAAGGCTCGATGGGTGGTTCATGGTTTTCGGCAGGGCGTGGACTTCACCGACACCTTCGCCCCGGTTGTGAAACTAGGCACGATCCGCGCCGTCCTTCAGCTGGCCGTCTCGCGCGCCTGGCCTGTGCACCATTTGGACGTTTCCAACACCTTCTTGCACGGTCATCTCGCCGAGTAGGTATTCTGTGAGCAGCCCACTGGTTTGACGCCGAGCACCCCGACTTCGTGTGCTTGCTATCCCGCTCTCTGTATGGATTGAAGCAGGCGCCTCGGGCTTGGTACCAACACATCGCAGCCTTCCTGCAATTTCTGGGATTTCGGTCCACTCGCTCCGATGCCTCACTCTTTGTGTATCATCAGGGAGCTGACACTGCATATCCGCTGCTCTACATCGACGACATCATCCTCACGGTGTCCGACCCCGTTCTCCTTCAGCGGCTGACTGCTCGTCTTCGTGATGAATTCGCCCTCAAGGACTTGGGGCCCCTGCACTACTTTCTATATTTGGGCTCAATATCGGCTCGATGAGATTTCGGCCTGTTAACGGCCCATTTAATGGATGGGCCAATTTTTAGGATGCACATCTTTCAGCCTTTTAGCGACCCATTTAAATGTTGGGCTAATTTTCGGCTCGGTGTGTCTTTCAGCCTGTTGAAGGCCCATAAATCTGATGGGCCATTTGTTGTCGGACCTGAGTTTCGACCTTTTAGCGGCCCATTTAAGTATTGGGCCAATTTTTGGCCCGGTGTCACTTTCAGCCTGTTGACGGCCCATAAATCAGTTGGGCCATTTGTAGTCGGACCTGAATTTTGGCCTTTTAGCGACCCATTTAAGTGTTGGGCCAATTCCCGGCCCTGTGTACCTTTCGGCCTGTTAACGGACCATAAATGAGTTGGGCCATTTGCAGTCGGACCTTAGTTTTGGCCTTTTAACGGCCCATGCCCTTCATGGTCCAATACCAGCCCGGTTTCTCTTTTGGCCTGCTAAAGGCCCACAACACAGTTGGGCTATTTACAATACGACCTGACTTTCGGCCTCTTAGCGGCCCATGGTCTTCATGGTCCAGTACAAGCCCGCTGTCTCTTTCGGCCTGCTAAAGGCCTACAGTATAGTTGGGCCATATGTAGCCCAAACTTAGTAACGGCCTGTTAATGGCCCGTGAAATAAATTGGGGCCACCTGTTGCTCGCTTCGATGTTGGCCTGTTAACGACCCGAGAGGTAAGAGGGCCGACCATTAACTTTCGTCCTAGTAACGGCCCATTACCTTAATGGGCCCACTAAAGTTCGTACATGTCTTTACGCCAAATTAGATAATTTGAGCCCATTACGACGAGCAATTATGCACAGGACCAAAACCGATCAAGCAAAGGTACGACATACAGGGAATAACGTTGCACATCCAGCATATATTACAGGAAATTACATCCACTGGGCAATCAAAGATTGATGCCAGTGCCAATAAATGAGCAGAACCTAACCATCTACGACGTCAGAATCTGCAACCTCAGCACAGATGACGCCCATAAGCATGTGGGCAAGTTCTTTCTGCTTTGCTACACTGTCTCTGAAAACATTGATCAGTTGTTGTGTCGCACGACTCTGCACCTCTGATTCATCCACCATTTCCATCATTGCTTTAGCCATTAATTGGTTCACAAAGATAAATTTATTCCGTTGCATTCGAAACAGAGGATACGGAACAGATTCAGATGGCGATTTTGGCAGGCTTGTATTATTGATAGTGGAGTGTGTCTTGACCACTGCATCATAACATAAATTAGGACGGGAACCAAACATATTAATCATGAGTTATTGCCATATTACCTGGCCTAGATTTACCGGAAAGAAACAATGGGGTTGCCTTGCTGTTTTCAGAGTTTGTCTTCTTATCTTCAGCAGCCTGCACAAAATTAACACACTAGCATTTCTATCATTGGCCAAGTCAGATAATAGGAAAGCAACATTGACACAATGAACGTTTGGGCAACTAGCCTACTCCAAATTAACACAATATGGCACAGCTATCATCAGCCAGGTAAGGTACTATGAAAGCAACATTGACACAATGAATGAATGGGCAAACCAGAGAAGCACTACAATTCAGTAATGTGCGTGATATGAGATAGTACATTCATGCAGCTCAGTATGCAAAACTACCAGGCAGTTTTCCTTACAAAAATCAACATTGGAGCCTTTAACATTTTGCTACAACTAATTTTAGATCAGATAAAGGTTAGATTCACGCCGATTAACAAAATACTTGTTGATGTAAAAATATAGTGATATACAACAGGTACTTACATCAGCATTGGAGCACAGAGAATTCCCGCAAGATATTTTCCTTGAATACGATCCCAATGGAGGAAGTCCTCTATCGTTTAACCTTATTTTCTAAAAGAGAGATGGGTAAGAACCATGTAGAAAATATGATCAGAATGCTATAAAATTTCATGATGCGAGGATACGCACATGCTTCTTAGAATGGAGTTGACATTCTTTTGCTGGACTGGAGCAGACTAGTGTTTTTCCACTGGAATCTGCTTATTATTAGTGGGAGTTGGGTTTCTCTGTGCTGGAGCAGTATCTATGAAAAATGGAGTTGGTTTATTATCTCCTGGCGTTTGGATCTTTTGCAAAGACCTAGTTTGTAACCCTTCAGATTCTAGCATAGCCGTCTTCCCCTTGCATGCCTTATATAGAAGAATGGTGATTCAGTTATAAAACATGCTACAGCAGAGATGGAATAGGTACTGAAGAATAGAAAGGCATGACATATTGACATGTATTCCCTCCATCCAGAAATAAATGGACGGGTCTAGGCGTATTTCAGTTCTAGATACATCCAGTTTTATCCATTTCTGCGACATTTAATCCGGACGGAGGGAGTATGATGTAAGAGCTAGGGATACGACAGGACAGCACATTAAAAAAACACTGAGAAACCCACTGCAGAACAAAAGTATTCAAACCCACTGATATGAGATAGTACACTCATGCAGCTCAGGATGCAAAACTACCAGGTAGTTTTCCTTACAAAAATCAACATTGTGGCCTTTAATCATACATTTTGCTACAACTAAATTTAGATCAGATAAAGGTTGGATTCACGCCGATTAACAAAATACATGCTGATGTAAAAATATAGTGATATACAACAGGTACTTACATCTACATTGGAGCATAGAGAATTCCTGCAAGAATCTTTCCTCATAAATGATACCATTGCAGAAATTCTTCTATCTGTTAAGATTATTTTCTAAAAGAGAGATGGGTAAGAAACATGTAGAAAATATGATCAGCATGCTATAAAATTTCATGATGCAAGGATACGCACATGCTTCTTAGAGTTGAGTTGGCATATTTTTGCTGGACTGGAGTGGACTAGTTCTTTGGCCACTAGAATCTGCTTATTATCAGTAGGAGTTTGGTTTCTCTGTGCTGGAGCAGTATCTATAAAGACTGGAGTTGGTTTATTATCTACTGGCGTTTGGATCTTTTGCAAAGGCCTTGTTTGTAACCCTTCAGATTCTAATATAGTCGTCTTCCCCTTGCATGCCTTGTATAGAAGAATGGTGCTTTAATTATAAAACATGTGATATCAGAGAGATGGAATAGGTACTGAAGAATAGAAAGGCATGACATATTGACATGTATTCCCTCCATCCGGAAAAAAATTGATGGGTCTAGGCATATTTCAGTTCTAGATACATCCTTTTTATCCATTTCAGCAACATGTAATCCGGACGGAGGGAGTATGGTGTAGGATCTAGGGATACGACAAGACAACACAGCAAAAAAAAACACTAGTTGAATGTAAAACTATATGCTAGCGGAATACTTGGAGAAACAACTAAGGCAATATACACGTGTATGATTGGGAAAATAAGATGGCATTGCAACAGAGCACTAGAACAACACTTCAATGTAAAAAAACATGGTATGGCAGACAGATGAAGTACTGATGAATAACAATGCATAAGATATTCAGAAGCATTGTCAGGACCCCGACTCGATGTCACATCGATCTAGCCGGTAACACCTCATATCACTTTGCGGCCTCACGCACGGTATCCCCACGGGTGTCGCCTTACCTTTGCCCGGGACCGTTTGCGCCTTTTGGCTCACGTATATGATAGTATCGCTAGCATCCATATGATAAAGAGCCCGGGCTGACATGACTAGTCATAAACCCAAAGTGGCACAGACTTACAGGGACAGGCATCCATGACCCAGCTTCGAACGTGTCGGTCATCAGCAAGTGGGTCCGGGCTGTAGCACTGGGCTAGCAGGACTCCGGTAAACCGGGCTGTAGCGGGCTAACAGGACTCCGGTACTCAAAGCGTGACATTTCCCCGAAGGGACAGACACAGGAACAAAGAAGGACACATGCCGGCCAGCCTAAGTGTTCCAGAGCAGTAGCAAGCTACCGGCTCAGCGGTAACACTAGGAGACATTTCCCGGTAAGAGAGGCTACTAAAGATAAACAACTAGATAGTCAGATCCCACACATACCAAGCATTTCAATCATACACACAATATGCTCGATATGTGCAAATACAACGAAGCATCACAACATGACTCTACGACACAAGTACTTTATTTAAGGCTCAGGGAGCCATACATAACATACACAAAGGTACGGGTCTCACGACCCAACATACAAGTCATACAGTCATACAAACCAGCAGCGGAAGTAACTTGTCTGAGTACAGACAACTAGTAAAATAAAAGAGGCTTGGAAAGCCTAACTATACTACATGGTCCTTCACAAGCTCAGGGTCACCACCTGGGTCTTTAGCCTACTCGTTGATGTCAACGTCTACATAAAACCCATCAGAAGGGGTTGCAGCGTCTTCTGTAAAAATGTAGATTATAGCAACATGAGTACAAAGGTACTCAGCAAGACTTACATCAGATCCTACATACATGCATATTATCAAGAAGGGTTGGTGGAGTTATTGCAGCAAGCCAGCTTTGACTCTTGGCTAGACTATCCTACGATACTCCAACTTGAAATGGTTTTGCGCACACGAGTCCACTACTCACCACTTCAATACATTACCGAGGATCCACCTCCGTCTTCCTACGGAAGAGCCATCCTCGGCACTCACACTTATCTTGAGGCTTTTAGCAGTTTCCATTTACTTGTCTATGAACTGTATAGGCAACCAAGTAGTCCTTTACCGCGGACGCGGCTATTCGAATAGATTATGATAACCCTGCAGGGGTGTACTTCTTCATACATGTTTCCACCACTTAGCGTCTGCACACGACATGTGCTCGGCAGACTTCAAGCGAAAGCCGACGTGGGTGTAGACCACGACCTACCTAAACACTTAAGCCTCTAGTCCAGGTTTATCGCCTATTCAGGTTCCATCCGCAGGGAGTCCGGACGAGGTTTCCCATACGGCCCCGAACGATGTGAACAGGGTTCCCGAGATACCTAACGGGTATTCGGTACACCCGGCCACGTACCTACCGCATCACAGCCCACCCCTACGGTCAGCGCTGTCCACGGCCTCCAGTAGGCTACAAACACCAGAAACTACTTGCAACTCCTGGACAGAGAGCTAGGGTGAATAAGAAGTCGAGCGGGGTCATATTTCAGGGCCCAATGCATGGTAGTAGCTGTATCTTAAATCACACATACAGATCTCAGTGCTTAAGGTCGGCTTCAATGAAACAACCCACCATGTACTCCTACATGGCCTCTGATCGATACCTTTACCAAATCGTGTTCACCGCACCACTCTCATTACCGACATAATCATTTCACTCTAGCCATCACCCAGATGAACCAGACCTGACACGACTCTAAGCATAGCAGGCATAGCAAGGTAGGAACAACACATACATATGGCTCAATCAACTCCTACACATGCTAGTGGGTTTCATCTAGCTACTGTGGCAATGACAGGTCATGCAGAGGAAATGGGTTCAACTACCGTAGCACACAGCAGTTTGAAACGCGTTGTCTTAATGCAGTAAAAGAGAGCAGGAGCGAGATCATGGGATTGTATCGATATGATCAAATGGTTGGTTGCTTGCCTGATGGTTCGATGCACTGATACGGTTCTTCGTTAGGGTAATCACGGTACTCCTCGGAGGCAGAACCTGTCGCAAAGGACACCGATACACAACCATCACCAATCAATGTGCAACAATATGATGCATGCATGAAACATGGCAATATGAGTGTGTTGGGCTAATGCAACTAAGAACAGATGGGTTTGAACTAATTTGAACCAAGGATTCAAATTTCAAATTCAAATATGGCCTTTTAAAGTGCTTTTCCTTGTTCTGTGGAAAACATCAATTTAACTTGTTTGATCATGCATGAAAATAGTACAGATGGATAGATTGGATTTTTCTGATCATTTTTCATATATAATTTGTCCAATTTGGAGTTACAGAATAAAAGTTATGAATTTTTGAAGTTTAATTGATATTCTGGAATTTCCTGATTTAAATTAAATCCAGAAATATAAATATTGCGCCAGCATGACGTCAGCATGACGTCAGTGGTCAACTGCGGCTGGCTGGAGTCAAACCTGACGTGTGGGGTCCACACGTCAGTGACAGGGGGGCTTAACAGGATTAAATTAATCCTAATTAGGGGTTAGTGGCGCTGGGGCCCACTGGTCAGTGTCAGGGGGTTGACTAACAGTGATTAGCGCTAATGATGTCCACCTGGCCGACGGGGCCCATGCGTCAGTGACCCTGGGGGGTCAAACCCCAGGTCGGACAAGTCAAACCCCACCGGCGACATGACGCCGGCGAGGTCCGAGACGGCGGCGTGATGCGGGATCGCGCTACAGGGCACGGGCGAGGCTGTGCTTGGGCTCGTTGGAGAGCTCTTGCTCCCGCGCGTCGAACGGTGGTGGTGGCCGTGCCTGAGGTGGCCGGAATCGATGGCGGCGAGCTCGGCTGCGGCCGCCGGGGTTCGGTCATGCACGGAAACGGGGTTGGAGCTCGAAGGCGAGCGAAGCGAGGCGCTAGGGATGCTCTATGGAGCCTTACGAACTCGTTGGACTCGCCGGGGTGACCAAATGGTCACCGGAGCTGCATCGACGGCGAGCTCGGCGACGGCGGAGGTTCGGCCGTGGTGGGGAGGAGGCTACGGTGAGGGAACGAGGGGGAGAAGAGGGGGAAACGGTGGCGTAGCTCACGGCGGTTGCAGTGGGCGTCGAAGCGGGCTCGGGGACGCGCTGGAGACGGCGAATCGACGGCGACGGTGGTCGGAGCCCAAGGAGGGGAACGGCGATGTGGCGGCGATGCAGGGCTTCCGGAGACCCGTGGAGCGGTGGGGAGGAAGAGGAGGTCGAGGCGGAGCCGCTGAGCTAGTCGGGGGAGCGAGGGGTGGCCGGAGACGGCTTCTATGGCGAACGGCGGCGACGGTGGTGTTCGGCCGTGTGAGAGAGAGAGCGAGGAAGAGGAAGGGAGAGCCGAGGGAGAGTGAGAGAGAGCAGGGGGGAGGCGTGGCGTCGTCCGGGGCA